>NW_026780211.1:0-48700 GCF_030144855.1 Hypanus sabinus | reverse complement strand
CCCGTCCACTTTCCTCCTGTGGGATCGCTCTTCCCCGTTCCCCTTCCTCCTGTGGGATCGCTCCTCCCCGTCCCCCTTCCTCCTGTGGGATCTCTCCTCCCCGTCCCCCTTTCTCCTGTGGGATCTCTCCTCCCCGTCCCCCTTTCTCCTGTGGAATCTCTTCTCCCCCGTCCACTTTTCTCCTGTGGGATCGCTCTACCCTGTCCCCCTTCCTCCTGTGGGATCGCTCCTCCCCGTCCCCTTCCTCCTGTGGGATCTCTCCTCCCCATCCCACTTCCTCCCGTGGGATCTCTCCTCCCCATCCCCCTTCCTCCAGTGGGATCTCCACTCCCCGTCCACCTTCCTCCAGTGGGATCTCCCCTCACCGTCCCCCTTCCTCCTGTGGGATCTCCCCTCCCCGTCCCCCTTCCCCCTGTGGGGTCTCTCGGCCCCCTCCCCCTTCCCCCTGTGGGGTCTCTCGGCCCCGTCCCCCTTCCTCCTGTACGATCTCTCGTCCCCGTCCCCCTTCCACCTGTACGATCTCTCGTCCCCGTCCCCCTTCCACCTGTGGGGCCTCTCCTCCCCGTCCCCATTCCTCCCGTGGGATCTCTCCTCCCCATCCCCCTTCCTCCAGTGGGATCTCCATTCCCCGTCCACCATCCTCCAGTGGGATCTCCCCTCCCCGTCCCCCTTCCTCCTGTTGGATCTCCCCTCCACATCCCACTTCCTCCAGTGGGATCTCCCCTTCCCGTCCACCATCCTCCAGTGGGATCTCCCCTCCCCGTCCCCCTTCCTCCTGTTGGATCTCCACTCCACATCCCCCTTCCTCCAGTGGGATCTCCCCTCACCGTCCCCCTTCCTCCTGTGGGATCTCCCCTCCCCGTCCCCCTTCCCCCTGTGGGGTCTCTCGGCCCCCTCCCCCTTCCCCCTGTGGGGTCTCTCGGCCCCGTCCCCCTTCCTCCTGTACGATCTCTCGTCCCCGTCCCCCTTCCACCTGTACGATCTCTCGTCCCCGTCCCCCTTCCACCTGTGGGGCCTCTCCTCCCCGTCCCCATTCCTCCCGTGGGATCTCTCCTCCCCATCCCCCTTCCTCCAGTGGGATCTCCATTCCCCGTCCACCATCCTCCAGTGGGATCTCCCCTCCCCGTCCCCCTTCCTCCTGTTGGATCTCCCCTCCACATCCCACTTCCTCCAGTGGGATCTCCCCTTCCCGTCCACCATCCTCCAGTGGGATCTCCCCTCCCCGTCCCCCTTCCTCCTGTTGGATCTCCACTCCACATCCCCCTTCCTCCAGTGGGATCTCCCCTTCCCGTCCCCCTTCCTCCAGTGGGATCTCCCCTTCCAGTCCCCCTTCCTCCAGTGGGATCTCCACTCCCCGTCCACCTTCCTCCAGTGGGATCTCCCCTCCCCGTTCCCCTTCCCCCTGTGGGGTCTCTCATCCCCGTCCCCCTTCCTTAAGTGGGTTCTCTCGTCCCCGTCCCCCATCCTCCTGTGGGATCTCTTCTCCCCCGTCCACTTTTCTCCTGTGGGATCGCTCTGCCCCGTCCCCCTTCCTCCTGTGGGATTGCTCCGCCCCGTCCCCCTTCCCCCTGTGGGGTCTCTCAGCCCCCTCCCCCTTCCCCCTGTGGGGTCACTCGGCCCCCTCCCCCTTCCCCCTGTGGGGTCTCTCGGCCCCGTCCCCCTTCCTCCTGTACGATCTCTCGTCCCCGTCCCCCTTCCACCTGTACGATCTCTCGTCCCCGTCCCCCTTCCACCTGTGGGGCCTCTCCTCCCCGTCCCCATTCCTCCCGTGGGATCTCTCCTCCCCATCCCCCTTCCTCCAGTGGGATCTCCATTCCCCGTCCACCATCCTCCAGTGGGATCTCCCCTCCCCGTCCCCCTTCCTCCTGTTGGATCTCCACTCCACATCCCCCTTCCTCCAGTGGGATCTCCCCTTCCCGTCCCCCTTCCTCCAGTGGGATCTCCCCTTCCCGTCCCCCTTCCTCCAGTGGGATCTCCACTCCCCGTCCACCTTCCTCCAGTGGGATCTCCCCTCCCCGTTCCCCTTCCCCCTGTGGGGTCTCTCGTCCCCGTCCCCCTTCCTTAAGTGGGTTCTCTCGTCCCCGTCCCCCATCCTCCTGTGGGATCTCTTCTCCCCCGTCCACTTTTCTCCTGTGGGATCGCTCTGCCCCGTCCCCCTTCCTCCTGTGGGATTGCTCCGCCCCGTCCCCCTTCCTTCTGTGGGATCTCTCCTCCCCATCCCACTTCCTCCTGTGGGATCTCCCCTCCCCGTCCCCCTTCCTCCTGTTGGATCTCCCCTCCACATCCCCCTTCCTCCAGTGGGATCTCCCCTTCCCGTCCCCCTTCCTCCCGTGGGATCTCTCCTCCCCATCCCCCTTCCTCCAGTGGGATCTCCACTCCCCGTCCACCATCCTCCAGTGGGATCTCCCCTCCCCGTCCCCCTTCCTCCTGTTGGATCTCCCCTCCACATCCCCCTTCCTCCAGTGGGATCTCCCCTTCCCATCCCCCTTCCTCCAGTGGGATCTCCACTCCCCGTCCACCTTCCTCCAGTGGGATCTCCCCTCCCCGTTCCCCTTCCCCCTGTGGGGTCTCTTGGCCCACTCCCCCTTCCCCCTGTGGGGTCTCTCGGCCCCTTCCCCCTTCTCACTGTGGGATCTCTTGGACCCCTCCCCCTTCTCACTGTGGGATCTCTCCCCCGTCCACATTCCTCCTGTGGGATCTCTCCTCACCGTCCCCATTCCTCCTGTGTGATCTCTCCTCCCCGTCCCCTTCCTTTTGTACGATCTCTCCTCCCCGTCCCCCTTCCTCTTGTACGATCTCACCTCCCCGTCCCCCTTCCTCCTGTGGGGACTCTCCTCCCCGTCCCCCTTCCACCTGTGGGATCTCTCCTCCCATTCCCCCTTCCTCCTGTGGGGTCTCTCGGCCCCTTCCACCTTTCTCCTGTGGGGTCTCTCGTCCCTGTCCCCCTTCCTCCTGTACGATCTCTCGTCCCCGTCCCCCTTCCACCTGTGGGGCCTCTCCTCCCCGTCCCCCTTCCTCCTGTGGGATCTCTCCTCCCCGTCCCCCTTCCTCCTGTGGGATCTCTCGTCCCCGTCACCCTTCCACCTGAGTGATCGCTCGTTCCCATCCCCCTTCCTCCTGTGGGATCTCTCCTCCCCGTCCCCCTTCCTCCTGTGGGGTCTCTCCTCCCCGTCCACCGTCCTCCTGTGGGGTCTCTCTTCCCCGTCCCCCTTCCTCCTGTGGGGTCTCTCTTCCCCGTCCACCTTCCTCCTGTGGGGTCTCTCCTCCCCTTCCCCCTTCCTCCTGTGGGATCTCCCCTCCCCGTCCCCCTTCCTCCTGTGGGATCTCCCCTGCCCGTCCCCCTTCCTCCTGTGGGATCTCCCCTCCCCGTCACCCTTCCTCCTGTGGGGTCTCTCTTCCCTGTCACCCTTCCTCCTGTGGGGTCTCTCCTTCCCGATACCCTTCCTCCTGTGGGGTCTCTCTTCCCCGTCCCCATTCCTCCTGTGGGATCTCTCCTCCCTGTCCCCCTTCCTCCTGTGGGATCTCTCCTCACCGTCCCCCCTTCCTCCTGTGGGATCTCCCCTCCCCGTCCCCATTCCTCCTGTGGGATCTCACCTCCCCCTTCCCCTTCGTCCTGTGGGATCTCCCCTCCCCGTCCCCCTTCCTCCTATGGGTACTCCCCTGCCCGTACCCCTTCCTCCTGTGGGATCTCCCCTGCCCGTCCCCCGTCCTCCTGTAGGATCTCCCCTCCCCGTACCCCTTCCTCCTATGGGATCTCCCAGTCCCCCTTCCTGCTGTGGGATCTCTGCTCTCGGTCCCCCTTCCTGCTGTGGGATCTCTGCTCCCCGTCTGCCTTCCTCCTGTGGGATCTCTCCTCCCCGTCCCCATTCCTCCTGACGGATCTCCTCCCCGTCCCCCTTCCTCCTGTGGGATCTCCCCTCCAGGTCCCCCTTCCTCCTGTGGGATCTCCCCTGCCCGTCCACCTTCCTCCTGTGGGATCTCCCCTCCCCGTCCCCCATCCTCCTGTGGGATCTCTTATCCCCCGTCCACTTTCCTCCTGTGGGATCGCTCTTCCCCGTCCCCCTTCCTCCTGTGGGATCGCTCCTCCCCGTCCCCCTACCTTCTGTGTGATCTCTCCTGCCCGTCCCCCTTCCTCCTGTGGGATCTCTGCTCCCCGTCCCCCTTCCTCCTGTGGGATCTCTCCTCCCTGTCCCCCTTCCTCCTGTGGGGTCTCTCGTCCCCGTCCCCCTTCCTTAAGTGGGTTCCCTCGTCCCCGTCCCCCATCCTCCTGTGGGATCTCTTCTCCCCCGTCCACTTTTCTCCTGTGGGATCGCTCTGCCCCATCCCACTTCCTCCTGTGGGATCGCTCCGCCCCGTCCCCCTTCCTTCTGTGGGATCTCTCCTCCCCATCCCACTTCCTCCTGTGGGATCTCCCCTCCCCGTCCCCCTTCCTCCTGTTGGATCTCCCCTCCACATCCCCCTTCCTCCAGTGGGATCTCCCCTTCCCGTCCCCCTTCCTCCCGTGGGATCTCTCCTCCCCATCCCCCTTCCTCCAGTGGGATCTCCATTCCCCGTCCACCATCCTCCAGTGGGATCTCCCCTCCCCGTCCCCCTTCCTCCTGTTGGATCTCCCCTCCACATCCCACTTCCTCCAGTGGGATCTCCCTTCCCGTCCACCATCCTCCAGTGGGATCTCCCCTCCCCGTCCCCCTTCCTCCTGTTGGATCTCCCCTCCACATCCCCCTTCCTCCAGTGGGATCTCCCCTTCCCGTCCCCCTTCCTCCAGTGGGATCTCCCATTCCCGTCCCCCTTCCTCCAGTGGGATCTCCACTCCCCGTCCACCTTCCTCCAGTGGGATCTCCCCTCCCCGTTCCCCTTCCCCCTGTGGGGACTCTCGTCCCCGTCCCCCTTCCTTAAGTGGGTTCTCTCGTCCCCGTCCCCCCATCCTCCTGTGGGATCTCTTCTCCCCCGTCCACTTTTCTCCTGTGGGATCGCTCTGCCCGTCCCCCTTCCTCCTGTGGGATCGCTCCGCCCCGTCCCCCTTCCTTCTGTGGGATCTCTCCTCCCCATCCCACTTCCTCCTGTGGGATCTCCCCTCCCCGTCCCCCTTCCTCCTGTTGGATCTCCCCTCCACATCCCCCTTCCTCCAGTGGGATCTCCCCTTCCCGTCCCCCTTCCTCCCGTGGGATCTCTCCTCCCCATCCCCCTTCCTCCAGTGGGATCTCCACTCCCCGTCCACCATCCTCCAGTGGGATCTCCCCTCCCCGTCCCCCTTCCTCCTGTTGGATCTCCCCTCCACATCCCCCTTCCTCCAGTGGGATCTCCCCTTCCCGTCCCCCTTCCTCCAGTGGGATCTCCACTCCCCGTCCACCTTCCTCCAGTGGGATCTCCCCTCCCCGTTCCCCTTCCCCCTGTGGGGTCTCTTGGCCCACTCCCCCTTCCCCCTGTGGGGTCTCTCGGCCCCTTCCCCCTTCTCACTGTGGGATCTCCTGGACCCCTCCCCCTTCTCACTGTGGGATCTCTCCCCCGTCCACATTCCTCCTGTGGGATCTCTCCTCACCGTCCCCATTCCTCCTGTGGGATCTCTCCTCCCCGTCCCCTTCCTTTTGTACGATCACTCCTCCCCGTCCCCCTTCCTCTTGTACGATCTCACCTCCCCGTCCCCCTTCGTCCTGTGGGGACTCTCCCCCCCGTCCCCCTTCCACCTGTGGGATCTCTCCTCCCATTCCCCCTTCCTCCTGTGGGGTCTCTCGGCCCCTTCCACCTTTCTCCTGTGGGGTCTCTCGTCCCCGTCCCCCTTCCTCCTGTACGATCTCTCGTCCCCGTCCCCCTTCCACCTGTGGGGCCTCTCCTCCCCGTCCCCCTTCCTCCTGTGGGATCTCTCCTACCCGTCCCCCTTCCTCCTGTGGGATCTCTCGTCCCCGTCACCCTTCCACCTGAGTGATCGCTCGTTCCCATCCCCCTTCCTCCTGTGGGATCTCTCCTCCCCGTCCCCCTTCCTCCTGTGGGGTCTCTCCTCCCCGTCCACCGTCCTCCTGTGGGGTCTCTCTTCCCCGTCCCCCTTCCTCCTGTGGGGTCTCTCTTCCCCGTCCACCTTCCTCCTGTGGGGTCTCTCCTCCCCTTCCCCCTTCCTCCTGTGGGATCTCCCCTCCCCGTCCCCCTTCCTCCTGTGGGATCTCCCCTGCCCGTCCCCCTTCCTCCTGTGGGATCTCCCCTCCCCGTCACCCTTCCTCCTGTGGGGTCTCTCTTCCCTGTCACCCTTCCTCCTGTGGGGTCTCTCCTTCCCGATACCCTTCCTCCTGTGGGGTCTCTCTTCCCCGTCCCCATTCCTCCTGTGGGATCTCTCCTCCCCGTCCCCTTCCTCCTGTGGGATCTCTCCTCCCCGTCCCCCTTCCTCCTGTGGGATCTCCCCTCCCCGTCCCCATTCCTCCTGTGGGATCTCACCTCCCCCTTCCCCTTCGTCCTGTGGGATCTCCCCTCACCGTCCCCCTTCCTCCTATGGGTACTCCCCTGCCCGTACCCCTTCCTCCTGTGGGATCTCCCCTGCCCGTCCCCCGTCCTCCTGTGGGATCTCCCCTCCCCGTACCCCCTTCCTCCTATGGGATCTCCCAGTCCCCCTTCCTGCTGTGGGATCTCTGCTCTCGGTCCCCCTTCCTGCTGTGGGATCTCTGCTCCCCGTCTGCCTTCCTCCTGTGGGATCTCTCCTCCCCGTCCCCATTCCTCCTGACGGATCTCCTCCCCGTCCCCCTTCCTCCTGTGGGATCTCCTCCCCGTCCACCTTCCTGCTGTGGGATCTCTGCTCCCGGTCCCAATTCCTCCTGTGGGATTTCTCCTCCCCGTCCCCCTTCCTCCTGTGGGATCTCCTCCCCGTCCCCCTTCCGCCTGTGGGATCTCTCCTCCCCGTCCCCCTTCCTCCTGTGGTGTCTCTCGTCCCCGTCTCCCTTCCTCCTGTGGGGTCTCTCGGCCCCTTCCCGCGTCTCACTGTGGGATCTCCTGGACCCCTCCCCCTTCTCACTGTGGGATCTCTCCCCCGTCCACATTCCTCCTGTGGGATCTCTCCTTCCCATCCCATTCCTCCTGTGGGATCTCTCCTCCCCGTCCCCCTTCCTTTTGTACGATCTCTCCTCCCCGTCCCCCTTCCTCTTGTACGATCTCTCCTCCCCGTCCCCCTTCCTCCTGTGGGGACTCTCCTCCCCGTCCCCCTTCCACCTGTGGGATCTCTCCTCCCATTCCCCCTTCCTCCTGTGGGGTCTCTCGGCCCCTTCCCCCTTTCTCCTGTGGGGTCTCTCGTCCTCCTCCCCCTTCCTCCTGTACGATCTCTCGTCCCCGTCCCCCTTCCTCCTGTACGATCTCTCGTCCCCGTCCCCCTTCCACCTGTGGGGCCTCTCCTTCCCGTCCCCCTTCCTGCTGTGGGATCTCTCCTCCCCGTCCCCCTTCCTCCTGTGGGATCTCTCGTCCCCGTCCCCCTTCCTCCTGTGGGGTCTCTCTTCCCCGTCCACCTTCCTCCTGTGGGGTCTCTCCTCCCCTTCCCCCTTCCTCCTGTGGGGTCTCTCTTCCCCGTCCACCTTCCTCCTGTGGGGTCTCTCCTCCCCTTCCCCCTTCCTCCTGTGGGATTTCCCCTCCCCGTCCCCCTTCCTCCTGTGGGATCTCCCCTGCCCGTCCCCCTTCCTCCTGTGGGATCTCCCCTCCCCGTACCCCTTCCTCCTATGGGATCTCCCAGTCCCCCTTCCTGCTGTGGGATCTCTGCTCTCGGTCCCCCTTCCTGCTGTGGGATCTCTGCTCCCCGTCTGCCTTCCTCCTGTGGGATCTCCTCCCCGTCCACCTTCCTGCTGTGGGATCTCTGCTCCCGGTCCCAATTCCTCCTGTGGGATCTCTCCTCCCCGTCCCCCTTCCTCCTGTGGGATCTCCTCCCCGTCCCCCTTCCGCCTGTGGGATCTCTCCTCCCCGTCCCCCTTCCTCCTGTGGTGTCTCTCGTCCCCGTCTCCCTTCCTCCTGTGGGGTTTCTCGGCCCCTTCCCGCGTCTCACTGTGGGATCTCCTGGACCCCTCCCCCTTCTCACTGTGGGATCTCTCCCCCGTCCACATTCCTCCTGTGGGATCTCTCCTCCCCGTCCCATTCCTCCTGTGGGATCTCTCCTCCCCGTCCCCCTTCCTTTTGTACGATCTCTCCTCCCGTCCCCCTTCCTCTTGTACGATCTCTCCTCCCCGTCCCCCTTCCTCCTGTGGGGACTCTCCTCCCCGTCCCCCTTCCACCTGTGGGATCTCTCCTCCCATTCCCCCTTCCTCCTGTGCGGTCTCTCGGCCACTTCCCCCTTTCTCCTGTGGGGTCTCTCGTCCCCGTCCCCCTTCCTCCTGTACGATCTCTCGTCCCCGTCCCCCTTCCTCCTGTACGATCTCTCGTCCCCGTCCCCCTTCCACCTGTGGGGCCTCTCCTTCCCGTCCCCCTTCCTCCTGTGGGATCTCTCCTCCCCGTCCCCCTTCCTCCTGTGGGATCTCTCGTCCCCGTCCCCCTTCCTCCTGTGGGGTCTCTCTTCCCCCGTCCACCTTCCTCCTGTGGGGTCTCTCCTCCCCTTCCCCCTTCCTCCTGTGGGGTCTCTCTTCCCCGTCCACCTTCCTCCTGTGGGGTCTCTCCTCCCCTTCCCCCTTCCTCCTGTGGGATTTCCCCTCCCCGTCCCCCTTCCTCCTGTGGGATCTCCCCTGCCCGTCCCCCTTCCTCCTGTGGGATCTCCCCTCCCCGTCACCCTTCCTCCTGTGGGGTCTCTCCTCCCTGTCACCCTTCCTCCTGTGGGGTCTCTCCTCCCCGATACCCTTCCTCCTGTGGGGGTCTCTCTTCCCCGTCCCCATTCCTCCTGTGGGGTCTCTCTTCCCGTCCCCATTCCTCCTGTGGGGATCTCTCCTCCCCGTCCCCCCTTCCTCCTGTGGGATCTCTCTTCCCCGTCCCCCTTCCTCCTGTGGGATCTCCCCTCCCCGTCCCCATTCCTCCTGTGGGATCTCACCTCCATGTCCCCCTTCCTCCTGTGGGATCTCTCGTCCCCCGTCCCCCTTCCACCTGTGGGATCTCCCCTGCCCGTCCCCCTTCCTCCTGTGGGATCTCCCCTCCCCGTCACCCTTCCTCCTGTGGGGTCTCTCTTCCCTGTCACCCTTCCTCCTGTGGGGTCTCTCCTTCCCGATACCCTTCCTCCTGTGGGGTCTCTCTTCCCCGTCCCATTCCTCCTGTGGGATCTCTCCTCCCTGTCCCCCTTCCTCCTGTGGGATCTCTCCTCACCGTCCCCCTTCCTCCTGTGGGATCTCCCCTCCCCGTCCCCATTCCTCCTGTGGGATCTCACCTCCCCCTTCCCCTTCGTCCTGTGGGATCTCCCCTCCCCGTCCCCTTCCTCCTATGGGTACTCCCCTGCCCGTACCCCTTCCTCCTGTGGGATCTCCCCTGCCCGTCCCCCGTCCTCCTGTAGGATCTCCCCTCCCCGTACCCCTTCCTCCTATGGGATCTCCCAGTCCCCCTTCCTGCTGTGGGATCTCTGCTCTCGGTCCCCCTTCCTGCTGTGGGATCTCTGCTCCCCGTCTGCCTTCCTCCTGTGGGATCTCTCCTCCCCGTCCCCATTCCTCCTGACGGATCTCCTCCCCGTCCCCCCTTCCTCCTGTGGGATCTCCCCTCCAGGTCCCCCTTCCTCCTGTGGGATCTCCCCTGCCCGTCCACCTTCCTCCTGT
This sequence comes from Hypanus sabinus, assembly GCF_030144855.1. NCBI lineage: Eukaryota > Metazoa > Chordata > Chondrichthyes > Myliobatiformes > Dasyatidae > Hypanus > Hypanus sabinus. The sequence goes on along the minus strand of NW_026780211.1, from coordinate 39,017 downwards.
GGGATCTCCCCTCCCCGTCCCCCATCCTCCTGTGGGATCTCTTATCCCCCGTCCACTTTCCTCCTGTGGGATCGCTCTTCCCCGTCCCCCTTCCTCCTGTGGGATCGCTCCTCCCCGTCCCCCTACCTTCTGTGTGATCTCTCCTGCCCGTCCCCCTTCCTCCTGTGGGATCTCTGCTCCCCGTCCCCCTTCCTCCTGTGGGATCTCTCCTCCCTGTCCCCCTTCCTCCTGTGGGGTCTCTCGTCCCCGTCCCCCTTCCTTAAGTGGGTTCCCTCGTCCCCGTCCCCCATCCTCCTGTGGGATCTCTTCTCCCCCGTCCACTTTTCTCCTGTGGGATCGCTCTGCCCCATCCCACTTCCTCCTGTGGGATCGCTCCGCCCCGTCCCCCTTCCTTCTGTGGGATCTCTCCTCCCCATCCCACTTCCTCCTGTGGGATCTCCCCTCCCCGTCCCCCTTCCTCCTGTTGGATCTCCCCTCCACATCCCCCTTCCTCCAGTGGGATCTCCCCTTCCCGTCCCCCTTCCTCCCGTGGGATCTCTCCTCCCCATCCCCCTTCCTCCAGTGGGATCTCCATTCCCCGTCCACCATCCTCCAGTGGGATCTCCCCTCCCCGTCCCCCTTCCTCCTGTTGGATCTCCCCTCCACATCCCACTTCCTCCAGTGGGATCTCCCCTTCCCGTCCACCATCCTCCAGTGGGATCTCCCCTCCCCGTCCCCCTTCCTCCTGTTGGATCTCCCCTCCACATCCCCCTTCCTCCAGTGGGATCTCCCCTTCCCGTCCCCCTTCCTCCAGTGGGATCTCCCATTCCCGTCCCCCTTCCTCCAGTGGGATCTCCACTCCCCGTCCACCTTCCTCCAGTGGGATCTCCCCTCCCCGTTCCCCTTCCCCCTGTGGGGTCTCTCGTCCCCGTCCCCCTTCCTTAAGTGGGTTCTCTCGTCCCCGTCCCCCATCCTCCTGTGGGATCTCTTCTCCCCCGTCCACTTTTCTCCTGTGGGATCGCTCTGCCCCGTCCCCCTTCCTCCTGTGGGATCGCTCCGCCCCGTCCCCCTTCCTTCTGTGGGATCTCTCCTCCCCATCCCACTTCCTCCTGTGGGATCTCCCCTCCCCGTCCCCCTTCCTCCTGTTGGATCTCCACTCCACATCCCCCTTCCTCCAGTGGGATCTCCCCTTCCCGTCCCCCTTCCTCCCGTGGGATCTCTCCTCCCCATCCCCCTTCCTCCAGTGGGATCTCCACTCCCCGTCCACCATCCTCCAGTGGGATCTCCCCTCCCCGTCCCCCTTCCTCCTGTTGGATCTCCCCTCCACATCCCCCTTCCTCCAGTGGGATCTCCCCTTCCCGTCCCCCTTCCTCCAGTGGGATCTCCACTCCCCGTCCACCTTCCTCCAGTGGGATCTCCCCTCCCCGTTCCCCTTCCCCCTGTGGGGTCTCTTGGCCCACTCCCCCTTCCCCCTGTGGGGTCTCTCGGCCCCTTCCCCCTTCTCACTGTGGGATCTCCTGGACCCCTCCCCCTTCTCACTGTGGGATCTCTCCCCCGTCCACATTCCTCCTGTGGGATCTCTCCTCACCGTCCCCATTCCTCCTGTGGGATCTCTCCTCCCCGTCCCCTTCCTTTTGTACGATCACTCCTCCCCGTCCCCCTTCCTCTTGTACGATCTCACCTCCCCGTCCCCCTTCGTCCTGTGGGGACTCTCCCCCCCGTCCCCCTTCCACCTGTGGGATCTCTCCTCCCATTCCCCCTTCCTCCTGTGGGGTCTCTCGGCCCCTTCCACCTTTCTCCTGTGGGGTCTCTCGTCCCCGTCCCCCTTCCTCCTATACGATCTCTCGTCCCCGTCCCCCTTCCACCTGTGGGGCCTCTCCTCCCCGTCCCCCTTCCTCCTGTGGGATCTCTCCTACCCGTCCCCCTTCCTCCTGTGGGATCTCTCGTCCCCGTCACCCTTCCACCTGAGTGATCGCTCGTTCCCATCCCCCTTCCTCCTGTGGGATCTCTCCTCCCCGTCCCCCTTCCTCCTGTGGGGTCTCTCCTCCCCGTCCACCGTCCTCCTGTGGGGTCTCTCTTCCCCGTCCCCCTTCCTCCTGTGGGGTCTCTCTTCCCCGTCCACCTTCCTCCTGTGGGGTCTCTCCTCCCCTTCCCCCTTCCTCCTGTGGGATCTCCCCTCCCCGTCCCCCTTCCTCCTGTGGGATTTCCCCTGCCCGTCCCCCTTCCTCCTGTGGGATCTCCCCTCCCCGTCACCCTTCCTCCTGTGGGGTCTCTCTTCCCTGTCACCCTTCCTCCTGTGGGGTCTCTCCTTCCCGATACCCTTCCTCCTGTGGGGTCTCTCTTCCCCGTCCCCATTCCTCCTGTGGGATCTCTCCTCCCCGTCCCCCTTCCTCCTGTGGGATCTCTCCTCCCCGTCCCCCTTCCTCCTGTGGGATCTCCCCTCCCCGTCCCCATTCCTCCTGTGGGATCTCACCTCCCCCTTCCCCTTCGTCCTGTGGGATCTCCCCTCACCGTCCCCCTTCCTCCTATGGGTACTCCCCTGCCCGTACCCCTTCCTCCTGTGGGATCTCCCCTGCCCGTCCCCCGTCCTCCTGTGGGATCTCCCCTCCCCGTACCCCTTCCTCCTATGGGATCTCCCAGTCCCCCTTCCTGCTGTGGGATCTCTGCTCTCGGTCCCCCTTCCTGCTGTGGGATCTCTGCTCCCCGTCTGCCTTCCTCCTGTGGGATCTCTCCTCCCCGTCCCCATTCCTCCTGACGGATCTCCTCCCCGTCCCCCTTCCTCCTGTGGGATCTCCTCCCCGTCCACCTTCCTGCTGTGGGATCTCTGCTCCCGGTCCCAATTCCTCCTGTGGGATTTCTCCTCCCCGTCCCCCTTCCTCCTGTGGGATCTCCTCCCCGTCCCCCTTCCGCCTGTGGGATCTCTCCTCCCCGTCCCCCTTCCTCCTGTGGTGTCTCTCGTCCCCGTCTCCCTTCCTCCTGTGGGGTCTCTCGGCCCCTTCCCGCGTCTCACTGTGGGATCTCCTGGACCCCTCCCCCTTCTCACTGTGGGATCTCTCCCCCGTCCACATTCCTCCTGTGGGATCTCTCCTTCCCATCCCATTCCTCCTGTGGGATCTCTCCTCCCCGTCCCCCTTCCTTTTGTACGATCTCTCCTCCCCGTCCCCCTTCCTCTTGTACGATCTCTCCTCCCCGTCCCCCTTCCTCCTGTGGGGACTCTCCTCCCCGTCCCCCTTCCACCTGTGGGATCTCTCCTCCCATTCCCCCTTCCTCCTGTGGGGTCTCTCGGCCCCTTCCCCCTTTCTCCTGTGGGGTCTCTCGTCCTCCTCCCCCTTCCTCCTGTACGATCTCTCGTCCCCGTCCCCCTTCCTCCTGTACGATCTCTCGTCCCCGTCCCCCTTCCACCTGTGGGGCCTCTCCTTCCCGTCCCCCTTCCTGCTGTGGGATCTCTCCTCCCCGTCCCCCTTCCTCCTGTGGGATCTCTCGTCCCCGTCGCCCTTCCTCCTGTGGGGTCTCTCTTCCCCGTCCACCTTCCTCCTGTGGGGTCTCTCCTCCCCTTCCCCCTTCCTCCTGTGGGGTCTCTCTTCCCCGTCCACCTTCCTCCTGTGGGGTCTCTCCTCCCCTTCCCCCTTCCTCCTGTGGGATTTCCCCTCCCCGTCCCCCTTCCTCCTGTGGGATCTCCCCTGCCCGTCCCCCTTCCTCCTGTGGGATCTCCCCTCCCCGTACCCCTTCCTCCTATGGGATCTCCCAGTCCCCCTTCCTGCTGTGGGATCTCTGCTCTCGGTCCCCCTTCCTGCTGTGGGATCTCTGCTCCCCGTCTGCCTTCCTCCTGTGGGATCTCCTCCCCGTCCACCTTCCTCCTGTGGGATCTCTCCTCCCCGTCCCCCTTCCTCCTGTGGGATCTCCTCCCCGTCCCCCTTCCGCCTGTGGGATCTCTCCTCCCCGTCCCCCTTCCTCCTGTGGTGTCTCTCGTCCCCGTCTCCCTTCCTCCTGTGGGGTTTCTCGGCCCCTTCCCGCGTCTCACTGTGGGATCTCCTGGACCCCTCCCCCTTCTCACTGTGGGATCTCTCCCCCGTCCACATTCCTCCTGTGGGATCTCTCCTCCCCGTCCCATTCCTCCTGTGGGATCTCTCCTCCCCGTCCCCCTTCCTTTTGTACGATCTCTCCTCCCCGTCCCCCTTCCTCTTGTACGATCTCTCCTCCCCGTCCCCCTTCCTCCTGTGGGGACTCTCCTCCCCGTCCCCCTTCCACCTGTGGGATCTCTCCTCCCATTCCCCCTTCCTCCTGTGCGGTCTCTCGGCCACTTCCCCCTTTCTCCTGTGGGTCTCTCGTCCCCGTCCCCCTTCCTCCTGTACGATCTCTCGTCCCCGTCCCCCTTCCTCCTGTACGATCTCTCGTCCCCGTCCCCCTTCCACCTGTGGGGCCTCTCCTTCCCGTCCCCCTTCCTCCTGTGGGATCTCTCCTCCCCGTCCCCCTTCCTCCTGTGGGATCTCTCGTCCCCGTCCCCCTTCCTCCTGTGGGGTCTCTCTTCCCCGTCCACCTTCCTCCTGTGGGGTCTCTCCTCCCCTTCCCCCTTCCTCCTGTGGGGTCTCTCTTCCCCGTCCACCTTCCTCCTGTGGGGTCTCTCCTCCCCTTCCCCCTTCCTCCTGTGGGATTTCCCCTCCCCGTCCCCCTTCCTCCTGTGGGATCTCCCCTGCCCGTCCCCCTTCCTCCTGTGGGATCTCCCCTCCCCGTCACCCTTCCTCCTGTGGGGTCTCTCCTCCCTGTCACCCTTCCTCCTGTGGGGTCTCTCCTCCCCGATACCCTTCCTCCTGTGGGGTCTCTCTTCCCCGTCCCCATTCCTCCTGTGGGGTCTCTCTTCCCGTCCCCATTCCTCCTGTGGGATCTCTCCTCCCCGTCCCCCTTCCTCCTGTGGGATCTCTCTTCCCCGTCCCCCTTCCTCCTGTGGGATCTCCCCTCCCCGTCCCCATTCCTCCTGTGGGATCTCACCTCCCCATTCCCCTTCGTCCTGTGGGATCTCCCCTCCCCGTCCCCCTTCCTCCTATGGGTACTCCCCTGCCCGTACCCCTTCCTCCTGTGGGATCTCCCCTCCCCGTACCCCTTCCTCCTATGGGATCTCCCAGTCCCCCTTCCTGCTGTGGGATCTCTGCTCTCGGTCCCCCTTCCTGCTGTGGGATCTCTGCTCCCCGTCTGCCTTCCTCCTGTGGGATCTCTCCTCCCCGTCCCCCTTCCTCCTGACGGATCTCCTTCCCGTCCCCCTTCCTCCTGTGGGGTCTCTCCTCCCCCGTCCACTTTTCTCCTGTGGGATCGCTCTTCCCCGTCCCCCTTCCTCCTGTGGGATAGCTCCTCCCCGTCCCCCTTCCTTCTGTGTGATCTTTCCTGCCCGTCGCCCTTACTCCTGTGGGTTCTCCCCTCCCCGTCCCCCTTCCTCCTGTGGGATCTCCACTTCCCGTCCCCCTTCCTCCCGTGGGATCTCTCCTCCCCGTCCCCCTTCCTCCTGTGGGATCTCCCCTCCCCGTCCCCCTTCCTCCTGTTGGATCTCCCCTCCACATCCCTCTTCCTCCAGTGGGATCTCCACTCCCCGTCACCCTTCCTCCTGAGGGGTCTCTCCTCCCCGTCACCTTCCTCCTGTGGGGTCTCACGTCCCCGTCCCTCTTCCTCCTGTACGATCTCTCGTCCCCGTCCCCCTTCCACCTGTGGGGCCTCTCCTCCATGTCCCACTTCCTCCTGTGGGATCTCTCGTCCCCGTCCCCCTTCCACCTGTGTGATCGCTCGTTCCCGTCCCTCTTCCTCCTGTGGGATCTCTCCTCCCCGTCCACCGTCCTCCTGTGGGGTCTCTCTTCCCCGTCCCCTTTCCTCCTGTGGGGTCTCTCTTCCCCGTCCACCTTCCTCCTGTGGGGTCTCTCCTCCCCGTCCCACTTCCTCCTGTAGGATCACTCCTCCCCGTCCCCCTTCCTCCTGTGGGGTCTCTCCTCCCCGTCCCCCTTCCTCCTGTAGGATCACTCCTCCCCGTCCCCCTTCCTCCTGTGGGGTCTCTCCTCCCCGTCCCCCTTCCTGCTGTGGGATCTCCCCTCCCCGTCCCCATTCCTCCTGTGTGATCTCCTCCCCGTCCCCCTTCCTTCTGTGGGATCTCTGCTCCTGGTCCCCCTTCCTGCTGTGGGATCTCTCCTCCCCGTCCCCCTTTCTCCTGTGGGGTCTCTCGTCCCCGTCCCCCTTCCTCCTGAGGGGTATCTCGTCCCCGTCCCCCTTCCTCCTGTGGGGTCTCTCGGCCCCGTACCCGTCCCCCTTCCTCCTGTGGGATCTCTTCTCCCCCGTCCACTTTCCTTCTGTGGGATCGCTCTTCCCCGTCCCCCTTCCTCCTGTGGGATCGCTCCTCCCCGTCCCCCTTCTCACTGTGGGATCTCCACTTCCCGTCCCCCTTCCTCCTGTGGGATCTCCACTCCCCGTCCCCCTTCCTCCTGTGGGATCTCTCCTCTCCGTCCCCCTTCCTCCTGTAGGATCTCCCCTCCCCGTCCCCCTTCCTCCTGTGGGATCTCCCCTCCACGTCCCCCTTCCTCCTGTGGGATCTTCCCTCCCCGTCCCCCTTCCTCCTGTGGGATCTCCCCTGCCCGTCCCCCTTCCTCCTGTGGGATCTCCCCTGCCCGTCCCCCTTCCTCCTGTGGGATCTCCCTCCCCGTCCCCCTTCCTCCTGTGGGATCTCCACCCCGTCCCACTACCTCCTGTGGGGTCTCTCCTCCCCGTCCCCCTTCCTCCTGTGGGGTCTCTCCTCCCACCTGTGGGATCTCCACCCCGTCCCCCTTCCTCCTGTGGGGTCTCTCCTCCCCGTCCCCCTTCCTGCTGTGGGATCTCTGCTCCCCGTCCCCCTTCCTGCTGTGGGATCTCTGCTCCCCGTCCCCCTTCCTCCTGTGGGATCTCTCCTCCCCGTCCCACTTCCTCCTGTGTGATATACTCCCGGTCCCCCTTCCTCCTGTGGGATCTCCTCCCCGTCCCCCATCCTCCTGTGGGATCTCCTCTCCCCCGTCCACTTTTCTCCTGTGGGATCGCTCTTCCCCGTCCCCCTTCCTCCTGTGGGATCGCTCCTCCCCGTCCCCCTTCCTTCTGTGTGATCTTTCCTGCCCGTCGCCCTTCCTCCTGTGGGTTCTCCCCTCCCCGTCCCCCTTCCTCCTGTGGGATCTCCACTTCCCGTCCCCCTTCCTCCCGTGGGATCTCTCCTCCCCGTCCCCCATCCTCCTGTGGGATCTCCCCTCCCCGTCCCCCTTCCTCCTGTTGGATCTCCCCTCCACATCCCTCTTCCTCCAGTGGGATCTCCACTCCCCGTCCACCTTCCTCCAGTGGGATCTCCCCTCCCCGTCCCCCTTCCTCCTGTGGGATCTCCTCCCCGTTCCCCTTCCTCCTGTGGGATCTCCTCTCCCCTTCCCCCTTCTCACTGTGGGATCTCTTGGCCCCCTCCCCCTTCTCACTGTGGGATCTCTCCACCGTCCACATTCGTCCTGTGGGATCTCTCCTCCCCGTCCCCATTCCTCCTGTGGGATCTCTCCTCCCCGTCCCCCTTCCTTTTGTACGATCTCTCCTCACCGTCCCTCTTCCTCTTGTTCGATCTCTCCTCCCCGTCCCCTTCCACCTGTGGGATCTCTCCTCCCCGTCACCCCTCATCCTGTGGGATCTCTCCTCCCATTCCCCCTTCCTCCTGTGGGGTCTCTCGTCCCCGTCCCCCTTCCTCCTGTACGATCTCTCTTCCCCGTCCCCCTTCCTCCTGTACGATCTCTCGTCCGCGTCCCCCTTCCACCTGTGGGATCTCTCCTCCCCGTCCCCCTTCCTCCTGTGGGGTCTCTCCTCCCCGTCCACCGTCCTCCTGTGGGGTCTCTCTTCCCCGTCCCCCTTCCTCCTGTGGGGTCTCTCTTCCCCGTCCACCTTCCTCCTGTGGGGTCTCTCCTCCCCGTCCCCCTTCCTCCTGTGGGTTCTCTCCTCCCCGTCCGACTTCCTCCTGTGGGGACTCTCCTCCCCGTCCCCCTTCCTCCTGTGGGGTCTCTCCTCCCCGTCACCCCTCATCCTGTGGGATAATTACCTCCCCGTCCCCCTTCTTCCTCTGGGATCTCCCCTCCCCGTCCCCCTTCCTCCTGTGGGATCTCCCCTCCCCGTCACCCATCCTCCTGAGGGGTCTCTCCTCCATGTCCCCCTTCCTCCTGTGGGATCTCTCGTCCCCGTCCCCCTTCCACCTGTGTGATCGCTCGTTCCCCTCCACCTTCCTCATGTGGGATCGCTCCTCCCCGTCCCCCTTCCTTCTGTGAGATCTCCACTTCCCGTCCCCCTTCCTCCTGTGGGATCTCCCCTCCCCGTCCCCCTTCCTCCGGTAGGATCTCTCCACCCCGTCCCCATTCCTCCCGTGTGATCTCCCCTCCCCGTCCCCCTTCCTCCTGTTGGATCTCCCCTCCCCGTCCACCCTCCAGTGGGATCTCCCCTCCCCGTCCCCATTCCTCCTGTGGGATCTCGTCCCAGTCCCCCTTCCTCCTGTGGGATCTCACCTCCCCTCCCCCCTCCCCCTGTGGGATCTCACCTCCCCCTCCCCCCTCCCCCTGTGGGATCGCTCGGCCCCGTCCCCCTTCTCACTTTGGGATCTCTCGGCCCCGTCCCCCTTCAACCTGTGGGATCTCTCCTGCCCGTCCCCCTTCCACCTGTGGGATCTCTCCTCTCCGTCCCCCTTCCTCCTGTGGGATCTCCCCTCCCCGTCCCCCTTCCTCCTGTGGGATCTATCCACCACGTCCCCCTTCCTCCTGTGGGATCTCCCCTCCCCGTCCCCCTTCCTCCTGTGGGATCTCCCCTGCCCGTCCCCCTTCCTCCTGTGGGATCTCCCCTGCCCGTCCCCCTTCCTCCTGTGGGATCTCCCTCCCCATCCCCCTTCCTCCTGTGGGATCTCCACCCCGTTCCCCTTCCTCCTGTGGGGTCTCTCCTCCCCGTCCCCCTTCCTCCTGTAGGATCTCTCCTCCCCGTCCCCCTTCCTCCTGTGGGTTCTCTCCTCCCCGTCCCCCTTCCCCCTGTGGGGACTCTCCTCCCCGTCCCCCTTCCTGCTGTGGGATCTCTGCTGCCCGTCCCAATTCCTCCTGTGGTATCTCTCCTCCCGGTCCCCGTTCCTCCTGTGGGATCTCTCCTCTCCGTCCGACTTCCTCCTGTGGGTTCTCTCCTCCCCGTCCCCCTTCCTCCTGTGGGGACTCTCCTCCCCGTCCCCCTTCCTCCTGTGGGATCTCTCCTCTCCGTCCGACTTCCTCCTGTGGGTTCTCTCCTCCCCGTCCCCCTTCCTCCTGTGGGGACTCTCCTCCCCGTCCCCCTTCCTGCTGTGGGATCTCTGCTCCCCGTCCCAATTCCTCCAGTGGTATCTCTCCTCCCGGTCCCTGTTCCTCCTGTGGGATCTCTCCTCCCCGTCCCCCTTCCTCCTGTGGGGTCTCTCGTCCCCGTCCCCATTCATCCTGTGGGGTCTCCCCTCCCCGTCCCCCTTCCTCCTGTGGGATCTCCGCTCCCCCTCCCCCTTCCTCCTGTGGGATCTCACCTCCCCCTCCCCCCTCCCCCTGTGGGATCTCACCTCCCCCTCCCCCCTCCCCCTGTGGGATCGCTCGGCCCCGTCCCCCTTCTCACTTTGGGATCTCTCGGCCCCGTCCCCCTTCCTCCTGTGGTATCTCCCTCCCCCGTCGCCCTTCCTCCTGTGGGATCTCCCCTCCCCCATCCCCCTTCCTCCTGTGGGATCTCTCCTCCCCGTCCACCGTCCTCCTGTGGGGTCTCTCCTCCCCGTCCCCCTTCCTCCTGTGGGATCTCTCCTCCCCGTCCACCGTCCTCCTGTGGGGTCTCTCTTCCCCGTCCCCTTTCCTCCTGTGGGGTCTCTCTTCCCCGTCCACCTTCCTCCTGTGGGGTCTCTCCTCCCCGTCCCCCTTCCTCCTGTAGGATCACTCCTCCCCGTCCCCCTTCCTCCTGTGGTGTCTCTCCTCCCCGTCCCCCTTCTTCCTCTGGGATCTCCCCTCCCCGTCCCCATTCCTCCTGTGGGATCTCGTCCCAGTCCCCCTTCCTCCTGTGGGATCTCTCGTCCCCGTCCCCCTTCCTCCTGTGGGGTCTCTCTGCCCCCTCCCCCTTCCCCCTGTGGGATCTCTCCTCCCCGTCACCCTTCCTCCTGAGGGGTCTCTCCTCCCCGTCACCTTCCTCCTGTGGGGTCTCACGTCCCCGTCCCTCTTCCTCCTGTACGATCTCTCGTCCCCGTCCCCCTTCCACCTGTGGGGCCTCTCCTCCATGTCCCACTTCCTCCTGTGGGATCTCTCGTTCCCGTCCCCCTTCCTCCTGTGGGATCTCTCCTCCCCGTCCACCGTCCTCCTGTGGGGTCTCTCTTCCCCGTCCCCCTTCCTCCTGTGGTATCTCCCTCCCCCGTCGCCCTTCCTCCTGTGGGATCTCCCCTCCCCCATCCCCCTTCCTCCTGTGGGATCTCTCCTCCCCGTCCACCGTCCTCCTGTGGGGTCTCTCCTCCCCGTCCCCCTTCCTCCTGTGGGATCTCTCCTCCCCGTCCACCGTCCTCCTGTGGGGTCTCTCTTCCCCGTCCCCTTTCCTCCTGTGGGGTCTCTCTTCCCCGTCCACCTTCCTCCTGTGGGGTCTCTCCTCCCCGTCCCCCTTCCTCCTGTAGGATCACTCCTCCCCGTCCCCCTTCCTCCTGTGGTGTCTCTCCTCCCCGTCCCCCTTCTTCCTCTGGGATCTCCCCTCCCCGTCCCCCTTCCTCCTGTTGGATCTCCCCTCCACATCCCTCTTCCTCCAGTGGGATCTCCACTCCCCGTCCACCTTCCTCCAGTGGGATCTCCCCTCCCCGTCCCCCTTCCTCCTGTGGGATCTCCTCCCCGTTCCCCTTCCTCCTGTGGGATCTCCTCTCCCCTTCCCCCTTCTCACTTTGGGATCTCTTGGCCCCCTCCCACTTCTCACTGTGGGATCTCTCCACCGTCCACATTCGTCCTGTGGGATCTCTCCTTCCCGTCCCCATTCCTCCTGTGGGATCTCTCCTCCCCGTCCCCCTTCCTTTTGTACGATCTCTCCTCACCGTCCCTCTTCCTCTTGTTCGATCTCTCCTCCCCGTCCCCTTCCACCTGTGGGATCTCTCCTCCCCGTCACCCCTCATCCTGTGGGATCTCTCCTCCCATTCCCCCTTCCTCCTGTGGGGTCTCTCGTCCCCGTCCCCCTTCCTCCTGTACGATCTCTCGTCCGCGTCCCCCTTCCACCTGTGGGATCTCTCCTCCCCGTCCCCCTTCCTCCTGTGGGGTCTCTCCTCCCCGTCCACCGTCCTCCTGTGGGGTCTCTCTTCCCCGTCCCCCTTCCTCCTGTGGGGTCTCTCTTCCCCGTCCACCTTCCTCCTGTGGGGTCTCTCTTCCCCGTCCCCCTTCCTCCTGTGGGGTCTCTCTTCCCCGTCCACCTTCCTCCTGTAGGATCTCTCCTCCACGTCCCTCTTCCTCCTGTGGGGACTCTCCTCCCCGTCCCCCTTCCTCCTGTGGGGTCTGTCCTCCCCGTCACCCCTCATCCAGTGGGATAATTCCCTCCCCGTCCCCCTTCTTCCTCTGGGATCTCCCCTCCCCGTCCCCCTTCCTCCTGTGGGATTTCCAATGCCCGTCCCCCTTCCTCCTGTGGGATCTCCCCTCCCCGTCACCCTTCCTCCTGAGGGGTCTCTCCTCCATGTCCCCCTTCCTCCTGTGGGATCTCTCGTCCCCGTCCCCCTTCCACCTGTGTGATCGCTCGTTCCCCTCCACCTTCCTCATGTGGGATCGCTCCTCCCCGTCCCCCTTCCTTCTGTGAGATCTCCACTTCCCGTCCCCCTTCCTCCTGTGGGATCTCCCCTCCCCGTCCCCCTTCCTCCGGTAGGAACTCTCCACCCCGTCCCCATTCCTCCCGTGTGATCTCCCCTCCCCGTCCCCCTTCCTCCTGTTGGATCTCCCCTCCCCGTCCCCCCTCCAGTGGGATCTCCCCTCCCCGTCCCCATTCCTCCTGTGGGATCTCGTCCCAGTCCCCCTTCCTCCTGTGGGATCTCTCGTCCCCGTCCCCCTTCCTCCTGTGGGGTCTCTCTGCCCCCTCCCCCTTCCCCCTGTGGGATCTCTCCTCCCCGTCACCCTTCCTCCTGAGGGGTCTCTCCTCCCCGTCACCTTCCTCCTGTGGGGTCTCACGTCCCCGTCCCTCTTCCTCCTGTACGATCTCTCGTCCCCGTCCCCCTTCCACCTGTGGGGCCTCTCCTCCATGTCCCACTTCCTCCTGTGGGATCTCTCGTTCCCGTCCCCCTTCCTCCTGTGGGATCTCTCCTCCCCGTCCACCGTCCTCCTGTGGGGTCTCTCTTCCCCGTCCCCCTTCCTCCTGTGGTATCTCCCTCCCCCGTCGCCCTTCCTCCTGTGGGATCTCCCCTCCCCCATCCCCCTTCCTCCTGTGGGATCTCTCCTCCCCGTCCACCGTCCTCCTGTGGGGTCTCTCCTCCCCGTCCCCCTTCCTCCTGTGGGATCTCTCCTCCCCGTCCACCGTCCTCCTGTGGGGTCTCTCTTCCCCGTCCCCTTTCCTCCTGTGGGGTCTCTCTTCCCCGTCCACCTTCCTCCTGTGGGGTCTCTCCTCCCCGTCCCCCTTCCTCCTGTAGGATCACTCCTCCCCGTCCCCCTTCCTCCTGTGGTGTCTCTCCTCCCCGTCCCCCTTCTTCCTCTGGGATCTCCCCTCCCCGTCCCCATTCCTCCTGTGGGATCTCGTCCCAGTCCCCCTTCCTCCTGTGGGATCTCTCGTCCCCGTCCCCCTTCCTCCTGTGGGGTCTCTCTGCCCCCTCCCCCTTCCCCCTGTGGGATCTCTCCTCCCCGTCACCCTTCCTCCTGAGGGGTCTCTCCTCCCCGTCACCTTCCTCCTGTGGGGTCTCACGTCCCCGTCCCTCTTCCTCCTGTACGATCTCTCGTCCCCGTCCCCCTTCCACCTGTGGGGCCTCTCCTCCATGTCCCACTTCCTCCTGTGGGATCTCTCGTTCCCGTCCCCCTTCCTCCTGTGGGATCTCTCCTCCCCGTCCACCGTCCTCCTGTGGGGTCTCTCTTCCCCGTCCCCCTTCCTCCTGTGGTATCTCCCTCCCCCGTCGCCCTTCCTCCTGTGGGATCTCCCCTCCCCCATCCCCCTTCCTCCTGTGGGATCTCTCCTCCCCGTCCACCGTCCTCCTGTGGGGTCTCTCCTCCCCGTCCCCCTTCCTCCTGTGGGATCTCTCCTCCCCGTCCACCGTCCTCCTGTGGGGTCTCTCTTCCCCGTCCCCTTTCCTCCTGTGGGGTCTCTCTTCCCCGTCCACCTTCCTCCTGTGGGGTCTCTCCTCCCCGTCCCCCTTCCTCCTGTAGGATCACTCCTCCCCGTCCCCCTTCCTCCTGTGGTGTCTCTCCTCCCCGTCCCCCTTCTTCCTCTGGGATCTCCCCTCCCCGTCCCCCTTCCTCCTGTTGGATCTCCCCTCCACATCCCTCTTCCTCCAGTGGGATCTCCACTCCCCGTCCACCTTCCTCCAGTGGGATCTCCCCTCCCCGTCCCCCTTCCTCCTGTGGGATCTCCTCCCCGTTCCCCTTCCTCCTGTGGGATCTCCTCTCCCCTTCCCCCTTCTCACTTTGGGATCTCTTGGCCCCCTCCCACTTCTCACTGTGGGATCTCTCCACCGTCCACATTCGTCCTGTGGGATCTCTCCTTCCCGTCCCCATTCCTCCTGTGGGATCTCTCCTCCCCGTCACCCTTCCTTTTGTACGATCTCTCCTCACCGTCCCTCTTCCTCTTGTTCGATCTCTCCTCCCCGTCCCCTTCCACCTGTGGGATCTCTCCTCCCCGTCACCCCTCATCCTGTGGGATCTCTCCTCCCATTCCCCCTTCCTCCTGTGGGGTCTCTCGTCCCCGTCCCCCTTCCTCCTGTACGATCTCTCGTCCGCGTCCCCATTCCACCTGTGGGATCTCTCCTCCCCGTCCCCCTTCCTCCTGTGGGGTCTCTCCTCCCCGTCCACCGTCCTCCTGTGGGGTCTCTCTTCCCCGTCCCCCTTCCTCCTGTGGGGTCTCTCTTCCCCGTCCACCTTCCTCCTGTGGGGTCTCTCTTCCCCGTCCCCCTTCCTCCTGTGGGGTCTCTCTTCCCCGTCCACCTTCCTCCTGTAGGATCTCTCCTCCACGTCCCTCTTCCTCCTGTGGGGACTCTCCTCCCCGTCCCCCTTCCTCCTGTGGGGTCTGTCCTCCCCGTCACCCCTCATCCAGTGGGATAATTCCCTCCCCGTCCCCCTTCTTCCTATGGGATCTCCCCTCCCCGTCCCCCTTCCTCCTGTGGGATTTCCAATGCCCGTCCCCCTTCCTCCTGTGGGATCTCCCCTCCCCGTCACCCTTCCTCCTGAGGGGTCTCTCCTCCATGTCCCCCTTCCTCCTGTGGGATCTCTCGTCCCCGTCCCCCTTCCACCTGTGTGATCGCTCGTTCCCCTCCACCTTCCTCATGTGGGATCGCTCCTCCCCGTCCCCCTTCCTTCTGTGAGATCTCCACTTCCCGTCCCCCTTCCTCCTGTGGGATCTCCCCTCCCCGTCCCCCTTCCTCCGGTAGGAACTCTCCACCCCGTCCCCATTCCTCCCGTGTGATCTCCCCTCCCCGTCCCCCTTCCTCCTGTTGGATCTCCCCTCCCCGTCCCCCCTCCAGTGGGATCTCCCCTCCCCGTCCCCATTCCTCCTGTGGGATCTCGTCCCAGTCCCCCTTCCTCCTGTGGGATCTCTCGTCCCCGTCCCCCTTCCTCCTGTGGGGTCTCTCTGCCCCCTCCCCCTTCCCCCTGTGGGATCTCTCCTCCCCGTCACCCTTCCTCCTGAGGGGTCTCTCCTCCCCGTCACCTTCCTCCTGTGGGGTCTCACGTCCCCGTCCCTCTTCCTCCTGTACGATCTCTCGTCCCCGTCCCCCTTCCACCTGTGGGGCCTCTCCTCCATGTCCCACTTCCTCCTGTGGGATCTCTCGTTCCCGTCCCCCTTCCTCCTGTGGGATCTCTCCTCCCCGTCCACCGTCCTCCTGTGGGGTCTCTCTTCCCCGTCCCCCTTCCTCCTGTGGTATCTCCCTCCCCCGTCGCCCTTCCTCCTGTGGGATCTCCCCTCCCCCATCCCCCTTCCTCCTGTGGGATCTCTCCTCCCCGTCCACCGTCCTCCTGTGGGGTCTCTCCTCCCCGTCCCCCTTCCTCCTGTGGGATCTCTCCTCCCCGTCCACCGTCCTCCTGTGGGGTCTCTCTTCCCCGTCCCCTTTCCTCCTGTGGGGTCTCTCTTCCCCGTCCACCTTCCTCCTGTGGGGTCTCTCCTCCCCGTCCCCCTTCCTCCTGTAGGATCACTCCTCCCCGTCCCCCTTCCTCCTGTGGTGTCTCTCCTCCCCGTCCCCCTTCTTCCTCTGGGATCTCCCCTCCCCGTCCCCATTCCTCCTGTGGGATCTCGTCCCAGTCCCCCCTTCCTCCTGTGGGATCTCTCGTCCCCGTCCCCCTTCCTCCTGTGGGGTCTCTCTGCCCCCTCCCCCTTCCCCCTGTGGGATCTCTCCTCCCCGTCACCCTTCCTCCTGAGGGGTCTCTCCTCCCCGTCACCTTCCTCCTGTGGGGTCTCACGTCCCCGTCCCTCTTCCTCCTGTACGATCTCTCGTCCCCGTCCCCCTTCCACCTGTGGGGCCTCTCCTCCATGTCCCACTTCCTCCTGTGGGATCTCTCGTTCCCGTCCCCCTTCCTCCTGTGGGATCTCTCCTCCCCGTCCACCGTCCTCCTGTGGGGTCTCTCTTCCCCGTCCCCCTTCCTCCTGTGGTATCTCCCTCCCCCGTCGCCCTTCCTCCTGTGGGATCTCCCCTCCCCCATCCCCCTTCCTCCTGTGGGATCTCTCCTCCCCGTCCACCGTCCTCCTGTGGGGTCTCTCCTCCCCGTCCCCCTTCCTCCTGTGGGATCTCTCCTCCCCGTCCACCGTCCTCCTGTGGGGTCTCTCTTCCCCGTCCCCTTTCCTCCTGTGGGGTCTCTCTTCCCCGTCCACCTTCCTCCTGTGGGGTCTCTCCTCCCCGTCCCCCTTCCTCCTGTAGGATCACTCCTCCCCGTCCCCCTTCCTCCTGTGGTGTCTCTCCTCCCCGTCCCACTTCTTCCTCTGGGATCTCCCCTCCCCGTCCCCATTCCTCCTGTGGGATCTCGTCCCAGTCCCCCTTCCTCCTGTGGGATCTCTCGTCCCCGTCCCCCTTCCTCCTGTGGGGTCTCTCTGCCCCCACCCCCTTCCCCCTGTGGGATCTCTCCTCCCCGTCACCCTTCCTCCTGAGGGGTCTCTCCTCCCCGTCACCTTCCTCCTGTGGGGTCTCACGTCCCCGTCCCTCTTCCTCCTGTACGATCTCTCGTCCCCGTCCCCCTTCCACCTGTGGGGCCTCTCCTCCATGTCCCACTTCCTCCTGTGGGATCTCTCGTTCCCGTCCCCCTTCCTCCTGTGGGATCTCTCCTCCCCGTCCACCGTCCTCCTGTGGGGTCTCTCTTCCCCGTCCCCCTTCCTCCTGTGGTATCTCCCTCCCCCGTCGCCCTTCCTCCTGTGGGATCTCCCCTCCCCCATCCCCCTTCCTCCTGTGGGATCTCTCCTCCCCGTCCACCGTCCTCCTGTGGGGTCTCTCCTCCCCGTCCCCCTTCCTCCTGTGGGATCTCTCCTCCCCGTCCACCGTCCTCCTGTGGGGTCTCTCTTCCCCGTCCCCTTTCCTCCTGTGGGGTCTCTCTTCCCCGTCCACCTTCCTCCTGTGGGGTCTCTCCTCCCCGTCCCCCTTCCTCCTGTAGGATCACTCCTCCCCGTCCCCCTTCCTCCTGTGGTGTCTCTCCTCCCCGTCCCCCTTCCTGCTGTGGGATCTCCCCTCCCCGTCCCCATTCCTCCTGTGGGATCTCCTCCCCGTCCCCCTTCCTGCTGTGGGATCTCCCCTCCCCGTCCCCATTCCTCCTGTGGGATCTCCTCCCCGTCCCCCTTCCTTCTGTGGGATCTCTGCTCCTGGTCCCCCTTCCTGCTGTGGGATCTCTCCTCCCCGTCCCCCTTTCTCCTGTGGGGTCTCTCGTCCCACGTCCCCCTTCCTCCTGTGGGGTCTCTCGTCCCCGTCCCCCTTCCTCCTGTGGGGTCTCTCGGCCCCGTACCCGTCCCCCTTCCTCCTGTGGGATCGCTCCTCCCCGTCCCCCTTCCTTCTGTGTGATCTTTCCTGCCCGTCGCCCTTCCTCCTGTGGGTTCTCCCCTCCCCGTCCCCCTTCTCACTGTGGGATCTCCACTTCCCGTCCCCCTTCCTCCTGTGGGATCGCTCTTCCCCATCCCCCTTCCTCCTGTGGGATCGCTCCTCCCCGTCCCCCTTCCTTCTGTGGGATCTCCACTTCCCGTCCCCCTTCCTCCTGTGGGATCTCTTCTCCCTGTCCCCCTTCCTCTTGTACGATCTCTCGTCCCCGTCCCCCTTCCTCCTGTGGGGTCTCTCGTCCCCGTCCCCCTTCCTCCTGTGGGGTCTCTCGGCCCCGTACCCGTCCCCCTTCCTCCTGTGGGATCACTCCTCCCCGTCCCCCTTCCTTCTGTGTGATCTTTCCTGCCCGTCGCCCTTCCACCTGTGGGGCCTCTCCTCCATGTCCCACTTCCTCCTGTGGGATCTCTCGTTCCCGTCCCCCTTCCTCCTGTGGGATCTCTCCTCCCCGTCCACCGTCCTCCTGTGGGGTCTCTCTTCCCCGTCCCCCTTCCTCCTGTGGTATCTCCCTCCCCCGTCGCCCTTCCTCCTGTGGGATCTCCCCTCCCCCATCCCCCTTCCTCCTGTGGGATATCTCCTCCCCGTCCACCGTCCTCCTGTGGGGTCTCTCCTCCCCGTCCCCCTTCCTCCTGTGGGATCTCTCCTCCCCGTCCACCGTCCTCCTGTGGGGTCTCTCTTCCCCGTCCCCTTTCCTCCTGTGGGGTCTCTCTTCCCCGTCCACCTTCCTCCTGTGGGGTCTCTCCTCCCCGTCCCCCTTCCTCCTGTAGGATCACTCCTCCCCGTCCCCCTTCCTCCTGTGGTGTCTCTCCTCCCCGTCCCCCTTCTTCCTCTGGGATCTCCCCTCCCCGTCCCCATTCCTCCTGTGGGATCTCGTCCCAGTCCCCCTTCCTCCTGTGGGATCTCTCGTCCCCGTCCCCCTTCCTCCTGTGGGGTCTCTCTGCCCCCTCCCCCTTCCCCCTGTGGGATCTCTCCTCCCCGTCACCCTTCCTCCTGAGGGGTCTCTCCTCCCCGTCACCTTCCTCCTGTGGGGTCTCACGTCCCCGTCCCTCTTCCTCCTGTACGATCTCTCGTCCCCGTCCCCCTTCCACCTGTGGGGCCTCTCCTCCATGTCCCACTTCCTCCTGTGGGATCTCTCGTTCCCGTCCCCCTTCCTCCTGTGGGATCTCTCCTCCCCGTCCACCGTCCTCCTGTGGGGTCTCTCTTCCCCGTCCCCCTTCCTCCTGTGGTATCTCCCTCCCCCGTCGCCCTTCCTCCTGTGGGATCTCCCCTCCCCCATCCCCCTTCCTCCTGTGGGATCTCTCCTCCCCGTCCACCGTCCTCCTGTGGGGTCTCTCCTCCCCGTCCCCCTTCCTCCTGTGGGATCTCTCCTCCCCGTCCACCGTCCTCCTGTGGGGTCTCTCTTCCCCGTCCCCTTTCCTCCTGTGGGGTCTCTCTTCCCCGTCCACCTTCCTCCTGTGGGGTCTCTCCTCCCCGTCCCCCTTCCTCCTGTAGGATCACTCCTCCCCGTCCCCCTTCCTCCTGTGGTGTCTCTCCTCCCCGTCCCCCTTCTTCCTCTGGGATCTCCCCTCCCCGTCCCCATTCCTCCTGTGGGATCTCGTCCCAGTCCCCCTTCCTCCTGTGGGATCTCTCGTCCCCGTCCCCCTTCCTCCTGTGGGGTCTCTCTGCCCCCTCCCCCTTCCCCCTGTGGGATCTCTCCTCCCCGTCACCCTTCCTCCTGAGGGGTCTCTCCTCCCCGTCACCTTCCTCCTGTGGGGTCTCACGTCCCCGTCCCTCTTCCTCCTGTACGATCTCTCGTCCCCGTCCCCCTTCCACCTGTGGGGCCTCTCCTCCATGTCCCACTTCCTCCTGTGGGATCTCTCGTTCCCGTCCCCCTTCCTCCTGTGGGATCTCTCCTCCCCGTCCACCGTCCTCCTGTGGGGTCTCTCTTCCCCGTCCCCCTTCCTCCTGTGGTATCTCCCTCCCCCGTCGCCCTTCCTCCTGTGGGATCTCCCCTCCCCCATCCCCCTTCCTCCTGTGGGATCTCTCCTCCCCGTCCACCGTCCTCCTGTGGGGTCTCTCCTCCCCGTCCCCCTTCCTCCTGTGGGATCTCTCCTCCCCGTCCACCGTCCTCCTGTGGGGTCTCTCTTCCCCGTCCCCTTTCCTCCTGTGGGGTCTCTCTTCCCCGTCCACCTTCCTCCTGTGGGGTCTCTCCTCCCCGTCCCCCTTCCTCCTGTAGGATCACTCCTCCCCGTCCCCCTTCCTCCTGTGGTGTCTCTCCTCCCCGTCCCCCTTCCTGCTGTGGGATCTCCCCTCCCCGTCCCCATTCCTCCTGTGGGATCTCCTCCCCGTCCCCCTTCCTGCTGTGGGATCTCCCCTCCCCGTCCCCATTCCTCCTGTGGGATCTCCTCCCCGTCCCCCTTCCTTCTGTGGGATCTCTGCTCCTGGTCCCCCTTCCTGCTGTGGGATCTCTCCTCCCCGTCCCCCTTTCTCCTGTGGGGTCTCTCGTCCCACGTCCCCCTTCCTCCTGTGGGGTCTCTCGTCCCCGTCCCCCTTCCTCCTGTGGGGTCTCTCGGCCCCGTACCCGTCCCCCTTCCTCCTGTGGGATCGCTCCTCCCCGTCCCCCTTCCTTCTGTGTGATCTTTCCTGCCCGTCGCCCTTCCTCCTGTGGGTTCTCCCCTCCCCGTCCCCCTTCTCACTGTGGGATCTCCACTTCCCGTCCCCCTTCCTCCTGTGGGATCGCTCTTCCCCATCCCCCTTCCTCCTGTGGGATCGCTCCTCCCCGTCCCCCTTCCTTCTGTGGGATCTCCACTTCCCGTCCCCCTTCCTCCTGTGGGATCTCTTCTCCCTGTCCCCCTTCCTCTTGTACGATCTCTCGTCCCCGTCCCCCTTCCTCCTGTGGGGTCTCTCGTCCCCGTCCCCCTTCCTCCTGTGGGGTCTCTCGGCCCCGTACCCGTCCCCCTTCCTCCTGTGGGATCACTCCTCCCCGTCCCCCTTCCTTCTGTGTGATCTTTCCTGCCCGTCGCCCTTCCTCCTGTGGAGTCTCTCGTTCCCGTCCCCCTTCCTCCTGTGGGATCTCTTCTCCCTGTCCCCCTTCCTCTTGTACGATCTCTCCTCCCCGTCCCCCTTCCTTCTGTGGGATCTCCACTTCCCGTCCCCCTTCCTCCTGTGGGATCTCCCCTCCACGTCCCCCTTCCTCCTGTGGGATCTTCCCTCCCCGTCCCCCTTCCTCCTGTGGGATCTCCCCTGCCCGTCCCCCTTCCTCCTGTGGGATCTCCCCTGCCCATCCCCCTTCCTCCTGTGCGATCTCCCTCCCCGTCCCCCTTCCTCCTGTGGGATCTCCACCCCGTCCCACTTCCTCCTGTGGGGTCTCTCGTCCCCGTCCCCCTTCCTCCTGTGGGGTCTCTCCTCCCACCTGTGGGATCTCCACCCCGTCCCCCTTCCTCCTGTGGGGTCTCTCCTCCCCATCCCCCTTCCTGCTGTGGGATCTCTGCTCCCCGTCCCCCTTCCTGCTGTGGGATCTCTGCTCCCCGTCCCCCTTCCTCCTGTGGGATCTCTCCTCCCCGTCCCCCTTCCTCCTGTGTGATATACTCCCGGTCCCCCTTCCTCCAGTGGGATCTCCTCCCCGTCCCCCATCCTCCTGTGGGATCTCCTCTCCCCCGTCCACTTTTCTCCTGTGGGATCGCTCTTCCCCGTCCCCCTTCCTCCTGTGGGATCGCTCCTCCCCGTCCCCCTTCCTTCTGTGTGATCTTTCCTGCCCGTCGCCCTTCCTCCTGTGGGTTCTCCCCTCCCCGTCCCCCTTCCTCCTGTGGGATCTCCACTTCCCGTCCCCCTTCCTCCCGTGGGATCTCTCCTCCCCGTCCCCCTTCCTCCTGTGGGTTCTCCCCTCCCCGTCCCCCTTCCTCCTGTTGGATCTCCCCTCCACATCCCTCTTCCTCCAGTGGGATCTCCACTCCCCGTCCACCTTCCTCCAGTGGGATCTCCCCTCCCCGTCCCCCTTCCTCCTGTGGGATCTCCTCCCCGTTCCCCTTCCTCCTGTGGGATCTCCTCTCCCCTTCCCCCTTCTCACTGTGGGATCTCTTGGCCCCCTCCCCCTTCTCACTGTGGGATCTCTCCACCGTCCACATTCGTCCTGTGGGATCTCTCCTCCCCGTCCCCATTCCTCCTATGGGATCTCTCCTCACCGTCCCTCTTCCTCTTGTTCGAGCTCTCCTCCCCGTCCCCTTCCACCTGTGGGATCTCTCCTCCCCGTCACCCCTCATCCTGTGGGATCTCTCCTCCCATTCCCCCTTCCTCCTGTGGGGTCTCTCGTCCCCGTCCCCCTTCCTCCTGTGGGGTCTCTCCTCCCCGTCCACCGTCCTCCTGTACGATCTCTCTTCCCCGTCCCCCTTCCTCCTGTACGATCTCTCGTCCGCGTCCCCCTTCCACCTGTGGGATCTCTCCTCCCCGTCCCCCTTCCTCCTGTGGGGTCTCTCCTCCCCGTCCACCGTCCTCCTGTGCGGTCTCTCTTCCCCGTCCCCCTTCCTCCTGTGGGGTCTCTCTTCCCCGTCCACCTTCCTCCTGTAGGATCTCTCCTCCCCGTCCCCCTTCCTCCTGTGGGTTCTCTCCTCCCCGTCCTCCTTTCTCCTGTGGGGTCTCTCGTCCCCGTCCCCCTTCGTCCTGTGGGGTCTCTCGTCCCCGTCCCCATTCATCCTGTGGGATCTCATCCCCGTCCCCCTTCCTCCTGTGGGATCTCACCTCCCCGTCCCCCTTCCTCCTGTGGGATCTCCCCTCCCCCTCCCCCCTCCCCCTGTGGGATCGCTCAGCCCCGTCCCCCTTCTCACTGTGGGATCTCTCGGCCCCGTCCCCCTTCAACCTGTGGGATCTCTCCTGCCCGTCCCCCTTCCTCCTGTGGGATCTCTCCTCTCCGTCCCCCTTCCTCCTGTAGGATCTCCCCTCCCCATCCCCCTTCCTCCTGTGGGATCTCCCCTCCACGTCCCCCTTCCTCCTGTGGGATCTTCCCTCCCCGTCCCCCTTCCTCCTGTGGGATCTCCCCTGCCCGTCCCCCTTCCTCCTGTGGGATCTCCCCTGCCCGTCCCCCTTCCTCCTGTGCGATCTCCCTCCCCGTCCCCCTTCCTCCTGTGGGATCTCCACCCCGTCCCACTTCCTCCTGTGGGGTCTCTCCTCCCCGTCCCCCTTCCTCCTGTGGGGTCTCTCCTCCCCGTCCCCCTTCCTGCTGTGGGATTTCTGCTCCCCGTCCCCCTTCCTGCTGTGGGATCTCTGCTCCCCGTCCCCCTTCCTCCTGTGGGATCTCTCCTCCCCGTCCCCCTTCCTCCTGTGTGATATACTCCCGGTCCCCCTTCCTCCTGTGGGTTCTCCTCCCCGTCCCCCATCCTCCTGTGGGATCTCCTCTCCCCCGTCCACTTTTCTCCTGTGGGATCGCTCTTCCCCGTCCCCCTTCCTCCTGTGGGATCGCTCCTCCCCGTCCCCCTTCCTTCTGTGTGATCTTTCCTGCCCGTCGCCCTTCCTCCTGTGGGTTCTCCCCTCCCCGTCCCCCTTCCTCCTGTGGGATCTCCACTTCCCGTCCCCCTTCCTCCCGTGGGATCTCTCCTCCCCGTCCCCCTTCCTCCTGTGGGATCTCCCCTCCCCGTCCCACTTCCTCCTGTTGGATCTCCCCTCCACATCCCTCTTCCTCCAGTGGGATCTCCACTCCCCGTCCACCTTCCTCCAGTGGGATCTCCCCTCCCCGTCCCCCTTCCTCCTGTGGGATCTCCTCTCCCCTTCCCCCTTCTCACTTTGGGATCTCTTGGCCCCCTCCCACTTCTCACTGTGGGATCTCTCCACCGTCCACATTCGTCCTGTGGGATCTCTCCTTCTCGTCCCCATTCCTCCTGTGGGATCTCTCCTCCCCGTCCCCCTTCCTTTTGTACGATCTCTCCTCACCGTCCCTCTTCCTCTTGTTCGATCTCTCCTCCCCGTCCCCTTCCACCTGTGGGATCTCTCCTCCCCGTCACCCCTCATCCTGTGGGATCTCTCCTCCCATTCCCCCTTCCTCCTGTGGGGTCTCTCGTCCCCGTCCCCCTTCCTCCTGTACGATCTCTCGTCCGCGTCCCCCTTCCACCTGTGGGATCTCTCCTCCCCGTCCCCCTTCCTCCTGTGGGGTCTCTCCTCCCCGTCCACCGTCCTCCTGTGGGGTCTCTCTTCCCCGTCCCCCTTCCTCCTGTGGGGTCTCTCTTCCCCGTCCACCTTCCTCCTGTGGGGTCTCTCTTCCCCGTCCCCCTTCCTCCTGTGGGGTCTCTCTTCCCCGTCCACCTTCCTCCTGTAGGATCTCTCCTCCACGTCCCTCTTCCTCCTGTGGGGACTCTCCTCCCCGTCCCCCTTCCTCCTGTGGGGTCTCTCCTCCCCGTCACCCCTCATCCTGTGGGATAATTCCCTCCCCGTCCCCCTTCTTCCTCTGGGATCTCCCCTCCCCGTCCCCCTTCCTCCTGTGGGATTTCCAATGCCCGTCCCCCTTCCTCCTGTGGGATCTCCCCTCCCCGTCACCCTTCCTCCTGAGGGGTCTCTCCTCCATGTCCCCCTTCCTCCTGTGGGATCTCTCGTCCCCGTCCCCCTTCCACCTGTGTGATCGCTCGTTCCCCTCCACCTTCCTCATGTGGGATCGCTCCTCCCCGTCCCCCTTCCTTCTGTGAGATCTCCACTTCCCGTCCCCCTTCCTCCTGTGGGATCTCCCCTCCCCGTCCCCCTTCCTCCGGTAGGATCTCTCCACCCCGTCCCCATTCCTCCCGTGTGATCTCCCCTCCCCGTCCCCCTTCCTCCTGTTGGATCTCCCCTCCCCGTCCCCCCTCCAGTGGGATCTCCCCTCCCCGTCCCCATTCCTCCTGTGGGATCTCGTCCCAGTCCCCCTTCCTCCTGTGGGATCTCTCGTCCCCGTCCCCCTTCCTCCTGTGGGGTCTCTCTGCCCCCTCCCCCTTCCCCCTGTGGGATCTCTCCTCCCCGTCACCCTTCCTCCTGAGGGGTCTCTCCTCCCCGTCACCTTCCTCCTGTGGGGTCTCACGTCCCCGTCCCTCTTCCTCCTGTACGATCTCTCGTCCCCGTCCCCCTTCCACCTGTGGGGCCTCTCCTCCATGTCCCACTTCCTCCTGTGGGATCTCTCGTTCCCGTCCCCCTTCCTCCTGTGGGATCTCTCCTCCCCGTCCACCGTCCTCCTGTGGGGTCTCTCTTCCCCGTCCCCCTTCCTCCTGTGGTATCTCCCTCCCCCGTCGCCCTTCCTCCTGTGGGATCTCCCCTCCCCCATCCCCCTTCCTCCTGTGGGATCTCTCCTCCCCGTCCACCGTCCTCCTGTGGGGTCTCTCCTCCCCGTCCCCCTTCCTCCTGTGGGATATCTCCTCCCCGTCCACCGTCCTCCTGTGGGGTCTCTCTTCCCCGTCCCCTTTCCTCCTGTGGGGTCTCTCTTCCCCGTCCACCTTCCTCCTGTGGGGTCTCTCCTCCCCGTCCCCCTTCCTCCTGTAGGATCACTCCTCCCCGTCCCCCTTCCTCCTGTGGTGTCTCTCCTCCCCGTCCCCCTTCCTGCTGTGGGATCTCCCCTCCCCGTCCCCATTCCTCCTGTGGGATCTCCTCCCCGTCCCCCTTCCTGCTGTGGGATCTCCCCTCCCCGTCCCCATTCCTCCTGTGGGATCTCCTCCCCGTCCCCCTTCCTTCTGTGGGATCTCTGCTCCTGGTCCCCCTTCCTGCTGTGGGATCTCTCCTCCCCGTCCCCCTTTCTCCTGTGGGGTCTCTCGTCCCACGTCCCCCTTCCTCCTGTGGGGTCTCTCGTCCCCGTCCCCCATCCTCCTGTGGGATCTCTCGTCCCCGTCCCCCTTCCTCCTGTGGGGTCTCTCGTCCCACGTCCCCCTTCCTCCTGTGGGGTCTCTCGTCCCCGTCCCCCATCCTCCTGTGGGGTCTCTCGTCCCACGTCCCCCTTCCTCCTGTGGGGTCTCTCGTCCCACGTCCCCCTTCCTCCTGTGGGGTCTCTCGTCCCCGTCCCCCTTCCTCCTGTGGGGTCTCTCGGCCCCGTACCCGTCCCCCTTCCTCCTGTGGGATCGCTCCTCCCCGTCCCCCTTCCTTCTGTGTGATCTTTCCTGCCCGTCGCCCTTCCTCCTGTGGGTTCTCCCCTCCCCGTCCCCCTTCTCACTGTGGGATCTCCACTTCCCGTCCCCCTTCCTCCTGTGGGATCGCTCTTCCCCGTCCCCCTTCCTCCTGTGGGATCGCTCCTCCCCGTCCCCCTTCCTTCTGTGGGATCTCCACTTCCCGTCCCCCTTCCTCCTGTGGGATCTCTTCTCCCTGTCCCCCTTCCTCTTGTACGATCTCTCGTCCCCGTCCCCCTTCCTCCTGTGGGGTCTCTCGTCCCCGTCCCCCTTCCTCCTGTGGGGTCTCTCGGCCCCGTACCCGTCCCCCTTCCTCCTGTGGGATCACTCCTCCCCGTCCCCCTTCCTTCTGTGTGATCTTTCCTGCCCGTCGCCCTTCCTCCTGTGGAGTCTCTCGTTCCCGTCCCCCTTCCTCCTGTGGGATCTCTTCTCCCTGTCCCCCTTCCTCTTGTACGATCTCTCCTCCCCGTCCCCCTTCCTTCTGTGGGATCTCCACTTCCCGTCCCCCTTCCTCCTGTGGGATCTCCACTCCCCGTCCCCCTTCCTCCGGTAGGATCTCTCCTCCCCGTCCCCATTCCTCCTGTGGGATCTCCCCTCCCCATCCCCCCTCCTGTGGGATCTCCTCCCCGTCCCCCTTTCTCCTGTGGAGTCTCTCGTCCCCATCCCCCTTCCTCCTTTGGGATCTCTTCTCCCTGTCCCCCTTCCTCTTGTACGATCTCTCCTCCCCGTCCCCCTTCCTCTTGTACGATATCTCCTCCCCGTCCCCCTTCCTCCTGTGGGGTCTCTCCTCCCCGTCCCCCTTCCACCTGTGGGATCTCTCCTCCCCGTCACCCCTCATCCTGTGGGATCTCTCCTCCCATTCCCCCTTCCTGCTGTGGGATCTCTGCTCCCCGTACCCCTTCCTCCTGTGGGGATCTCTCCTCCCCGTCCCCCTTTCTCCTGTGGAGTCTCTCGTCCCCGTCCCCCTTCCTCCTGTGGGGTCTCTTCTCCCCCGTCCACCTTCCTCCTGTGGGATCGCTCCTCCCCGTCCCCCTTCCTTCTGTGGGATGTCTCCTGCCCGTCCCCCTTCCTCCTGTGGGATCTCCCCTCCCCGTCCTCCTTCCCCCTGTGGGATCTCCCCTCCCCGTCCCCCTTCCTCCTGTGGGGTCTCCCCTCCACCGTCCCCCTTCCTCCTGTGGGATCTCCCCTCCCCGTCCCCCTTCCTCCTGTGGGATCTCCCTCCCCCGTCCCACTTCCTCCTGTGGGATCTCCCCTCCCCGTCCCCCTTCCTCCTGTGGGATCTCCACTCCCCGTCCCCCTTCCCACTGTGGGATCTCTCGGCCCCGTCCCCCTTCCTCCTGTGGGATCTCTCCTCCCCGTCCCCCTTCCCACTGTGGGATCTCTCGGCCCCGTCCCCCTTCCTCCTGTGGGATACTCCTCCCCGTCCCCCTTCCTCTTGTACGATCTCTCCTCCCCGTTTCCCTTCCTCCTGTGGGGTCTCTCCTCCCCGTCCCCCTTCCACCTGTGGGATCTCTCCTCCCCGTTACCCCTCATCCTGTGGTATCTCTCCTCCCCGTCCCCCTTCCTCCTAGTGGATCTCTCGTCCCCGTCCCCCTTCCTCCTTTGGGATCTCTTCTCCCTGTCCCCCTTCCTCTTGTACGATCTCTCCTCCCTGTCCCCCTTCCTCCTGAGGGATCTCTCCTCCCCGTCCCCCTTCCTCCTGTGGGATCTCCCCGTCCCCCTTCCTCCTGTGGGATCTCCCTCCCAGTCCCCCTTCCTCCTGTGGTATCTCTCCTCCCCATCCCCCTTCCTCCTTTGGGATCTCTCCTCCCCGTCCCCCTTCCTCCTGTGGGATCTCCTCCCAGTCCCCCTTCCTCCTGTGGTATCTCTCCTCCCCATCCCCCTTCCTCCTTTGGGATCTCTCCTCCCCGTCCCCCTTCCTCCTGTGGGATCTCTCCTCCCCGTCCCCCTTCCTCCTGTGGGGTCTCTCCTCCCCGTCCCCCTTCCTCCTGTGGGGTCTCTTCCCCCCGTCCCCCTTCCTCCGGTGGGATCTCTCTTCCCCATCCCCTTTCTCCTGTGGGATCTCTCTTCCCCATCCCCCTTCCTCCAAGATGCTATGGTAAAAGAGATAGAATTGCGATCACTATCTCCAAAATGCTGTCCCACTGAGAGATCTGACACCTGACCAGGTTCGTTTCCCAAAACCAGATCAAGTACAGCCTCTCCTCTTGTAGGCTTATGTACATATTGCTTCAAGAAACCTTCCTGAACACACTTCACAAACTCCACCCCATCGACACCCCTCACTCTAGGGAGATGCTAATCAATAGTTGGGAAATTAAAATCTCCGACTTCAACAACCCTGTTATTGTTACTCCTTTCCAGAATCGGTCTCCCTATCTGCTCCTCGATGTCCCTGTTACTGTTGGGTGGTCTATACAATACACCCAGTAGAGTTATTGACCCCTTCCTGTTCCTAACTTCCACCCACAGAGACTCACTCAGACACAGACAATCATTTATTTTATTCATCATACTCTTTGCATTAAAATAGCTGTTGTTGCTCCCTCTCCAGCAGTACTTATTGTCAAGGGGAACAGCCACTGGGGTATTCACTAGTACCTGCTTCTTGCCCTTCCCTCTCCTGACTGTGACCCAGTTCCTCGGTCTCCCGTGGCCCCGGTGTGACCACCTGCCTGTAACTCCTCTCTATCACCTCCTCACTCTCCCTGACCAGACGAAGGTCATCGAGATGCATCTCCAGTTCCCTAACTCGGTCCCTGAGGAGCTGCAGCTCGACACACCGGGTGCAGATGTTGCCGTCCGGGAGGCTGGGAGTCTCCAGGATCCCCCACATCTGACACCGAGCACAGAAACCCAGCCTCACACACATACTCTCTGTCTGTATTGTAAACAGATAACCTACCTCGCCTCGACCCTTTATCGCCGAAGCCCCGTTGAGCCAAAGCCTTCCTACTCTGTCTCCCGCTCGTCTGACGCTCGCTCTGTAAATCTGTCTTCCTTTTAAACTCTTCTCACTGTTCTCACTGGCTGACTTGCCCAGTCGTGCTGAAGAAAATATCAGTAATTGTGTTACTGATAAACACTGGGGATTTGTACCGTCTCCTGTCTCTCTGTGTCCTTCACCCTCACTCTCTCTCATCTCCAGGCTGTGGGAGATTGTGTTTACAGTCACTGGGTGTCTGACACTGAACATTAATGTGATCAGTAATTGTGTTACTGATAAACACTGGGGATTTGTACCGTCTCCTGTCTCTCTGTGTCCTTCACCCTCACTCTCTCTCATCTCCAGGCTGGGGGATGTCGGTCTCACAGATTCTGGTGCCGAGGATCTCGTCTCCGCTCTCAGTACAAACCCATCACTGACGATGCTGGATCTGGGATCAAACTCTCTGACAGACCGATCTGTCCCCGGTCTCCGCCGCCTCATACTGACCCTCCCGAGTCTGGAGCGGATCCGGTGAGTGTTTGTGTTAATGTTCAATGTGATAAAATATCAGCGGATCCGCCGGTTTTCTGGTGATATTTGTCTGTGAGTGTTGTTGAAACATTAACCCCGGTCCCCTATTACTGACACTGTTGTGTGATCTGTTTATTTCATCTTTATTCTCCCACCTGTTTCAGGCTGGCGGGGAATCGGTTCAGTGAGACCGGGGAGATGGAACTGGGATCTCTACAGGGAGTCAGACCCGGACTGACAGTGGATCTGTGGAGATTTGGCCTTTAACCTTTATCTTACCTGGAACCCAGACCCGGACTGATGGTGGATCTGAATGTGTGAACATCCCCGCCCGCGGGATGGGGACATTTGGCCGACTCCCCGCCCTCCCCTTTAACTCCCGCCCTTACCTTTAACGGCCGCGTGCCTGGTTCAACTTTCAACGGTTTTAACGGACCCGGCTCGGGCCTCGCGCTGTGTGCGTCGCTCGCAGCGGTCCCGCAGTGACGTGTTTCCGCCTGCTGTCCGGCGTGCCAGCTTCCGCCGGAAGTGCGTGTTGGAGACTCCCCACGTGGCTACCCGGGGAATTACCCGGACAGGAAGAGCCCGGGGTCCGGGGCTCAGTCTGGGACACCGGTGTCCCGGGGTGGGGGGGATGGTCCCGGGAGAGAATCCTTTTGCCCCCTTTGCTGAGGACGGTGCATTCGGCAGCCTGGCCGATATAATGATGTTAAATGGACAAATCCCTCGGCAGTGACCCTGGATCTGCAGCGATCCCGGACACGGCCCTGAAGTGTGATTTTATAATCATCGGTTCCCCGGTTCAGAGTGACGGTGAGAAACGGGACTGATTATTCAACCGGTCACTCCTTGTCGCCGGTCAGTTAATTGTGTGTGACTGTGAGTGAGTCGGGAGCAGCTTATTTATTCCCGCACGTCAGCAGCTCACACATTGTTTCATTTACATTTGTAAATTTACTCACACCCGGGACCAGACACAGAGAGAATTGTCCTCCACACCGTCCCATCACACAGTCCCGGGGTAGACACAGAGTGAATCTCCCTCCACACCGTCAAATCACACACTCCCGGGGTCAGACACAGAGTGAATCTCCCTCCACACCGTCCCATCACACACTCCCGGGTTCAGACACAGAGTGAATCTCCCTCCACACCGTCCCATCACACACTCCCGGGGTCAGACACAGAGTGAATCCCCCTCCACACCGTCCCATCACACACTCCCGGGGTCAGACACAGAGTGAATCTCCCTCCACACCGTCCCATCACACAGTCCCGGGGTCAGACACAGACTGAATCTCCCTCCACACCGTCCCATCACACAGTCCCGGGGTCAGACACAGAGTGAATCTCCCTCCACACCGTCCCATCACACAGTCCCGGGGTCAGACACAGACTGAATCTCCCTCCACACCGTCCCATCACACAGTCCCGGGGTCAGACACAGAGTGAATCTCCCCCTACTCCGTCCCATCACACACTCCCGGGGTCAGACACAGAGTGAATCCCCCTCCGCACCGTCCCATCACACACTCCCGGGGTCAGACACAGAGTGAATCCCCCTCCGCACCGTCCCATCACACTCTCCCGGGGTCAGACACAGAGTGAATCTCCCTCCGCACGGTCACATCACACACTCCCGGGGTTAGACACAGAGTGAATCTCCCACCACACCGTCCAATCACACACTCCCGGGGTCAGACACAGAGTGAATCTCTCTCCACACCGGCCCATCACACACTCCCGGGGTCAGACACAGAGTGAATCTCTCTCCACACCGTCCCATCACACACTCCCGGGGTCAGACACAGAGTGAATCTCCCTCCACACCATCCCATCACACACTCCCGGGGTCAGACACAGAGTGAATCTCCCTCCTCACTGGCCCAACACAAACTCCCGGGGTCAGAAACAGAGTGAATCTCCCTCCACACCGTCCCATCACACACTCCCGGGGTCAGACACAGAGTGAATCTCCCTCCGCACGGTCACATCACACACTCCCGGGGTCAGACACAGAGTGAATCTCCCTCCGCACGGTCACATCACACACTCCCGGGGTCAGACACAGAGTGAATCTCCCTCCACACCGTCCCATCACACACTCCCGGGGTCAGACACAGAGTGAATCTCCCTCCGCAAGGTCACATCACACACTCCCGGGGTCAGACACAGAGTGAATCTCCCTCCGCACGGTCACATCACACACTCCCGGGGTCAGACACAGAGTGAATCTGCCTCCGCACGGTCACATCACACACTCCTGGGGTCAGACACAGAGTGAATCTCCCTCCACACCGTCCCATCACACACTCCCGGGGTCAGACACAGAGTGAATCTCCCTCCGCACGGTCACATCACACACTCCCGGGGTCAGACACAGAGTGAATCTCCCTCCACACCGTCCCATCACACACTCCCGGGGTCAGACACAGAGTGAATCTCCCTCCGCAAGGTCACATCACACACTCCCGGAGTCAGACACAGAGTGAATCTCCCTCCGCACGGTCACATCACACACTCCCGGGGTCAGACACAGAGTGAATCTGCCTCCGCACGGTCACATCACACACTCCTGGGGTCAGACACAGAGTGAATCTCCCTCCACACCGTCCCATCACACACTCCCGGGGTCAGACACAGAGTGAATCTCCCTCCACACCGTCCCATCACACGCTCCCGGGGTCAGACACAGAGTGAATCTCCCTCCACACCGTCCCATCACACACTCCCGGGTTCAGACACAGAGTGAATCTCCCTCCACACCGTCAAATCACACACTCCCGGGGTCAGACACAGAGTGAATCTCCCTCCACACCGTCCCATCACACACTCCCGGGGACAGACACAGAGTGAATCTCCCTCCACACCGTCCAATCACACACTCCCGGGGTCAGACACAGAGTTAATCTTCCTCTGCACCGTCCCTTCACACACTCCCAGGCTCAGACACAGAGCGAATCTCCCTCCACACCGTCCCATCACACACTCCCGGGACCAGACACAGAGTGAATCTCCCTCCACACCGTCCCATCACACACTCCCGGGGTCAGACACAGTGAATCTCCCTCCTCACCGTCCGAGCACACACTCCCGGGGTCGGACACAGAGTGAATCTCCCTCCACACCGTCCCATCACACACTCCCGGGGTCAGACAGAGAGTGAATCTCCCTCCACACCGTCCGATCACACACTCCCGGGGTCAGACACAGAGTGAATCTCCCTCCACACCGTCCCATCACACTCTCCCGGGGTCAGACAGAGAGTGAATCTCCCTCCACACCGTCCCATCACACACTCCCGGGGTCAGACACAGAGTGAATCTCCCTCCACACCGTCCCATCACGCTCTCCCGGGGTCAGACACAGAGTGAATCTCCCTCCACACCGTCCCATCACACACTCCCGGGGTCAGACACAGAGTGAATCTCCCTCCACACCGTCAAATCACACACTCCCGGGGTCAGACACAGAGTGAATCTCCCTCCACACCGTCCCATCACACACTCCCGGGTTCAGACACAGAGTGAATCTCCCTCCACACCGTCCCATCACACACTCCCGGGGTCAGACACAGAGTGAATCCCCCTCCACACCGTCCCATCACACACTCCCGGGGTCAGACACAGAGTGAATCTCCCTCCACACCGTCCCATCACACAGTCCCGGGGTCAGACACAGACTGAATCTCCCTCCACACCGTCCCATCACACAGTCCCGGGGTCAGACACAGAGTGAATCTCCCTCCACACCGTCCCATCTCACAGTCCCGGGGTCAGACACAGACTGAATCTCCCTCCACACCGTCCCATCACACAGTCCCGGGGTCAGACACAGAGTGAATCTCCCCCTACTCCGTCCCATCACACACTCCCGGGGTCAGACACAGAGTGAATCCCCCTCCGCACCGTCCCATCACACACTCCCGGGGTCAGACACAGAGTGAATCCCCCTCCGCACCGTCCCATCACACTCTCCCGGGGTCAGACACAGAGTGAATCTCCCTCCGCACGGTCACATCACACACTCCCGGGGTTAGACACAGAGTGAATCTCCCACCACACCGTCCAATCACACACTCCCGGGGTCAGACACAGAGTGAATCTCTCTCCACACCGGCCCATCACACACTCCCGGGGTCAGACACAGAGTGAATCTCTCTCCACACCGTCCCATCACACACTCCCGGGGTCAGACACAGAGTGAATCTCCCTCCACACCATCCCATCACACACTCCCGGGGTCAGACACAGAGTGAATCTCCCTCCTCACCGGCCCAACACAAACTCCCGGGGTCAGAAACAGAGTGAATCTCCCTCCACACCGTCCGATCACACACTCCCGGGGTCAGACACAGAGTGAATTTCTTTCCCTCCTCACCGTCCCATCACACACTCCCGGGGTCAGACACAGAGTGAATCTCCCTCCGCACGGTCACATCACACACTCCCGGGGTCAGACACAGAGTGAATCTCCCTCCGCACGGTCACATCACACACTCCCGGGGTCAGACACAGAGTGAATCTCCCTCCACACCGTCCCATCACACACTCCCGGGGTCAGACACAGAGTGAATCTCCCTCCGCAAGGTCACATCACACACTCCCGGGGTCAGACACAGAGTGAATCTCCCTCCGCACGGTCACATCACACACTCCCGGGGTCAGACACAGAGTGAATCTCCCTCCACACCGTCCCATCACACGCTCCCGGGGTCAGACACAGAGTGAATCTCCCTCCACACCGTCCCATCACACACTCCCCGGGTTCAGACACAGAGTGAATCTCCCTCCACACCGTCAAATCACACACTCCCGGGGTCAGACACAGAGTGAATCTCCCTCCACACCGTCCCATCACACACTCCCGGGGACAGACACAGAGTGAATCTCCCTCCACACCGTCCAATCACACACTCCCGGGGTCAGACACAGAGTTAATCTTCCTCTGCACCGTCCCTTCACACACTCCCAGGCTCAGACACAGAGCGAATCTCCCTCCACACCGTCCCATCACACACTCCCGGGACCAGACACAGAGTGAATCTCCCTCCACACCGTCCCATCACACACTCCCGGGGTCAGACACAGTGAATCTCCCTCCTCACCGTCCGAGCACACACTCCCGGGGTCGGACACAGAGTGAATCTCCCTCCACACCGTCCCATCACACACTCCCGGGGTCAGACAGAGAGTGAATCTCCCTCCACACCGTCCGATCACACACTCCCGGGGTCAGACACAGAGTGAATCTCCCTCCACACCGTCCCATCACACTCTCCCGGG
The DNA here is from genome assembly GCF_030144855.1 of Hypanus sabinus. Classification (NCBI taxonomy): domain Eukaryota; kingdom Metazoa; phylum Chordata; class Chondrichthyes; order Myliobatiformes; family Dasyatidae; genus Hypanus; species Hypanus sabinus. Next base: position 5,018 of record NW_026780211.1, on the reverse strand, counting down.
GTCAGACAGAGAGTGAATCTCCCTCCACACCGTCCATCACACACTCCCGGGGTCAGACACAGAGTGAATCTCCCTCCACACCGTCCCATCACGCTCTCCCGGGGTCAGACACAGAGTGAATCTCCCTCCACACCGTCCCATCACACACTCCCGGGGTCAGACACAGAGTGAATCTCCCTCCACACCGTCAAATCACACACTCCCGGGGTCAGACACAGAGTGAATCTCCCTCCACACCGTCCCATCACACACTCCCCGGGTTCAGACACAGAGTGAATCTCCCTCCACACCGTCCCATCACACACTCCCGGGGTCAGACACAGAGTGAATCCCCCTCCACACCGTCCCATCACACACTCCCGGGGTCAGACACAGAGTGAATCTCCCTCCACACCGTCCCATCACACAGTCCCGGGGTCAGACACAGACTGAATCTCCCTCCACACCGTCCCATCACACAGTCCCGGGGTCAGACACAGAGTGAATCTCCCTCCACACCGTCCCATCACACAGTCCCGGGGTCAGACACAGACTGAATCTCCCTCCACACCGTCCCATCACACAGTCCCGGGGTCAGACACAGAGTGAATCTCCCCCTACTCCGTCCCATCACACACTCCCGGGGTCAGACACAGAGTGAATCCCCCTCCGCACCGTCCCATCACACACTCCCGGGGTCAGACACAGAGTGAATCCCCCTCCGCACCGTCCCATCACACTCTCCCGGGTCAGACACAGAGTGAATCTCCCTCCGCACGGTCACATCACACACTCCCGGGGTTAGACACAGAGTGAATCTCCCACCACACCGTCCAATCACACACTCCCGGGGTCAGACACAGAGTGAATCTCTCTCCACACCGGCCCATCACACACTCCCGGGGTCAGACACAGAGTGAATCTCTCTCCACACCGTCCCATCACACACTCCCGGGGTCAGACACAGAGTGAATCTCCCTCCACACCATCCCATCACACACTCCCGGGGTCAGACACAGAGTGAATCTCCCTCCTCACCGGCCCAACACAAACTCCCGGGGTCAGAAACAGAGTGAATCTCCCTCCACACCGTCCGATCACACACTCCCGGGGTCAGACACAGAGTGAATCTCCCTCCTCACCGTCCCATCACACACTCCCGGGGTCAGACACAGAGTGAATCTCCCTCCGCACGGTCACATCACACACTCCCGGGGTCAGACACAGAGTGAATCTCCCTCCGCACGGTCACATCACACACTCCCGGGGTCAGACACAGAGTGAATCTCCCTCCACACCGTCCCATCACACACTCCCGGGGTCAGACACAGAGTGAATCTCCCTCCGCAAGGTCACATCACACACTCCCGGGGTCAGACACAGAGTGAATCTCCCTCCGCACGGTCACATCACACACTCCCGGGGTCAGACACAGAGTGAATCTGCCTCCGCACGGTCACATCACACACTCCTGGGGTCAGACACAGAGTGAATCTCCCTCCACACCGTCCCATCACACACTCCCGGGGTCAGACACAGAGTGAATCTCCCTCCGCACGGTCACATCACACACTCCCGGGGTCAGACACAGAGTGAATCTCCCTCCACACCGTCCCATCACACACTCCCGGGGTCAGACACAGAGTGAATCTCCCTCCGCAAGGTCACATCACACACTCCCGGAGTCAGACACAGAGTGAATCTCCCTCCGCACGGTCACATCACACACTCCCGGGGTCAGACACAGAGTGAATCTGCCTCCGCACGGTCACATCACACACTCCTGGGGTCAGACACAGAGTGAATCTCCCTCCACACCGTCCCATCACACACTCCCGGGGTCAGACACAGAGTGAATCTCCCTCCACACCGTCCCATCACACGCTCCCGGGGTCAGACACAGAGTGAATCTCCCTCCACACCGTCCCATCACACACTCCCGGGTTCAGACACAGAGTGAATCTCCCTCCACACCGTCAAATCACACACTCCCGGGGTCAGACACAGAGTGAATCTCCCTCCACACCGTCCCATCACACACTCCCGGGGACAGACACAGAGTGAATCTCCCTCCACACCGTCCAATCACACACTCCCGGGGTCAGACACAGAGTTAATCTTCCTCTGCACCGTCCCTTCACACACTCCCAGGCTCAGACACAGAGCGAATCTCCCTCCACACCGTCCCATCACACACTCCCGGGACCAGACACAGAGTGAATCTCCCTCCACACCGTCCCATCACACACTCCCGGGGTCAGACACAGTGAATCTCCCTCCTCACCGTCCGAGCACACACTCCCGGGGTCGGACACAGAGTGAATCTCCCTCCACACCGTCCCATCACACACTCCCGGGGTCAGACAGAGAGTGAATCTCCCTCCACACCGTCCGATCACACACTCCCGGGGTCAGACACAGAGTGAATCTCCCTCCACACCGTCCCATCACACTCTCCCGGGGTCAGACAGAGAGTGAATCTCCCTCCACACCGTCCCATCACACACTCCCGGGGTCAGACACAGAGTGAATCTCCCTCCACACCGTCCCATCACGCTCTCCCGGGGTCAGACACAGAGTGAATCTCCCTCCACACCGTCCCATCACACTCTCCCGGGGTCAGACACAGAGTGAATCTCCCTCCACACCGTCCCATCACACACTCCCGGGGTCAGACACAGAGTGAATCTCCCTCCACACTGTCCCATCACACACTTGCAATGCCAAACACACAGTGAAGCTCCGTCTGCACCATTCCATCACTCAATGAATTCCACCCTGCAAAGTCGCATTTCAAGGAAGCAGACACCATCAATTTACGGGAGACTCCCGGAACTCCCGGGAGAGGTGGGATGTCTGCAAGAGAGTAGCTCCTTAGCGGCCAGCCAGCTAGTTTAAATAGCGTTAGCTATGCGAATGAACGAATGACACCCGTTAAACTCACCTCAACAGTGATTTAATCCCCCATGGGCAATAGAGAAGTCACTGTTGCAAACAGTGCAGCAAGCCACATTGTCATTATTCCTGACCCCTATTAGGCAGGGGAACACTTCAGTGTAGTCTGGGGTGAAGTACGTTTTGTATTTTCTTTTTTTTTAAATACTCTGCCATGGAGCGCTCCCTCCCTCTCCCTCCCCCTCTCAAAAAATCGATTTGCGGGAGATTGTATATAATTCGCGGGCCTCAGGGAGCTGCTATCAATATGCGGAAGACTCCCGGAACTTCCGGGAGAGATGGGATGTCCGACGCTTCACTTGAAATGGCCGCTGGGGAGGGAGTGACGGCTTTGGTAGAAGTGAGCACAAGAGAGGGAGGATCGCGTTGATTTAAAATGGGCGAATCCTTGGTTGATGTGGCCGCCAGGGATGGAGTGAGACACTGACTTACAATGGCCACTGTCACGCACAGAATATATGGCGAAGGAAGATGCGGTGCCCATGGATACAATCCCGGGACAGAGTGTGTTATTGATTGTAATAACAGTATTTTAATTTGTGTTTTATATTGTCTTGGGTGTTGTACGTATGTTTTAAGTCCAATAATTTTGTCGTTGAATAATCTAATGTATATATCTCAGATATTCACACATACACATATACATGAGGGTTTTGGGGAGGAGGGGTGAGGGGTTTGGGAGGAAGAGGAGTGACGGGACGAGGAGTGGACTGATGAGACGGTGAGCGTGGCGAAGTCACTGACTCAATAGGGGACGGAGGCAAAGGGGCGAAAGTCCCTGACACAAACTGGTGGCCGACATGGAGAAGATAAAGACGGAGTGAGGAGGAGAGAAACAACAGGAAGGAAGTGGGAGTGATGGGACGGGGTGGGAGGGGATGCAATGGGACGGGAGGGAGTGCTCTGATTGGACAGTGTGGGGAGTGACGTTTTCAATAGTGGAGGATCAATGGGTGGTGAAGGGAGGGGGTGTGTCCGTAGACAAGGGGAGCGGGGGGGGGGGGAGTGCTCTGATTGGACAGTGTGGGGAGTGACGTTTTCAATAGTGGAGGATCAATGGGTGGTGAAGGGAGGGGGCGTGTTCCGAGACAAGGGGGAGCGGGGGGAGTGGTCTGATTGGACAGTGTGGGGAGTGACGTTTTCAATAGTGGAGGATCAATGGGTGGTGAAGGGAGGGGGCGTGTTCGGAGACAAGGGGGGAGGGAGTGGTCTGATTGGACAGGGTGGGGAGTGACGTTTTCAATAGTGGAGGATCAATGGGTGGTGAAGGGAGGGGGCGTGTTCGGAGACAAGGGGGAGCGGGGGGGGGGGGGGAGGGAGTGGTCTGATTGGACAGGGTGGGGAGTGACGTTTTCAATAGTGGAGGATCAATGGGTGGTGACCATTTCCTTCACAAATAAGACGAACTGCAAGAAAGGGGGCGTGTTCGGAGACAAGGGGGAGGGGGAGTGGTCTGATTGGACAGTGTGGGGAGTGACGTTTTCAATAGTGGAGGATCAATGGGTGGTGAAGGGAGGGGGCGTGTTCGGAGACAAGGGGGAGCGGGGAGGGGGGGTCTGATTGGACTGTGTGGGGAGTGACGTTTTCAATAGTGGAGGATCAATGGGTGGTGACCATTTCCTTCACAAATAAGACGAACTGCAAGAAAGGGGGCGTGTTCGGAGACAAGGGGGAGGGGGAGTGCTCTGATTGGACAGTGTGGGGAGTGACGTTTTCAATAGTGGAGGATCAATGGGTGGTGAAGGGAGGGGGCGTGTTCCGAGACAAGGGGGAGCGGGGGGAGTGGTCTGATTGGACAGTGTGGGGAGTGACGTTTTCAATAGTGGAGGATCAATGGGTGGTGACCATTTCCTTCACAAATAAGACGAACTGCAAGAAAGGGGGCGTGTTCGGAGACAAGGGGGAGGGGGAGTGGTCTGATTGGACAGTGTGGGGAGTGACGTTTTCAATAGTGGAGGATCAATGGGTGGTGAAGGGAGGGGGCGTGTTCGGAGACAAGGGGGAGCGGGGAGGGGGGGTCTGATTGGACAGTGTGGGGAGTGACGTTTTCAATAGTGGAGGATCAATGGGTGCTGACCATTTCC
>NW_026780210.1:0-48798 GCF_030144855.1 Hypanus sabinus | reverse complement strand
TCCCCGAGGGCTCGAGCTGGCCCGAGTCTCCCGGCCGGGAGTCCAAGGGGCCGCGCTGGCCCGGGTCTCGCCCCGGTCCTGGGGCCGCGCTGTCCGAAACTCCCTCCGATCCCCGAGGCCGCGTTGCCCGAGTCTCCCCTACGTCGCGGGGCCGCGCTACCCGAGGTTCTTTCCCCGTTCTGGGGCCGCGCTGCCAGAGTCTTCCCCAAGTCACGGGGCCACGCTGCCCGATTCTGCCCCATGTCCCGGGGCCGCGCTACCCGAGTCTCCCCCCGGACCCGGGGACGCGCTGCCCGAGGATCTCCCCTTCCCGGGACCGAGCTGCCCGAGTCTCCCTCCGATCCAAGGGGCCGCGCTGCCCGGGTCTCCCCCCGGTCCTAGGGCCGCGCTGTCCGAGATTCCCCCGGTCCTGGAGCCGCGCTGTCCGAAAGTCCCTCCGATCCTCGAGGCCGAGCTGCCCGAGTCTCCCTCCGATCCAAGGGGCCGCGCTGCCCGGGCCTCCCCCCGGTCCTGGGGCCGCGCTGTCCGAATCTCCCTCCGATCCCCGGGGCCGCGCTGCCCGAGATTCCCCCGGTCCTGGGGGCCGCCCTGTCGGAAACTCCCTCCGATCCCCGAGGCCGCGTTGTCCGAGTCTCCCCTAAGTCCCGGGGTCGCGCTACCCGAGTCTCCCCCCGGACCCGGGGACGCGCTGCCCGAGGTTCTCCCCGTTCCGGGGCCGCGCTGCCCGAGTCTGCCCACGGTCCCGGGCCACGCTGCCCGGGTCTCCCCCCGGTCCTGGGGCCGCGCTGCCCGAGTCTCCCTCCTATCCCCGAGGCCGCGATGCCCGAGTCTGCCCCAAGTCCCGGGCCGCGCTGCCCGAGTCTGCCCCAAGTCCCGGGTCGCGCTGCCCGAGTCTCACTCCCGTACCGGGGCCGAGCTGCCCGAGTCTCCCTCCGATCCCCGGGGGCCGCGCTGCCCGAGTCTCCCTCCGATCCCCGAGGCCGCGCTGCCGGAGTCGCCCCCAAGTCCCGGGGACGCGCTGCCCGAGTCTCTCTCCGATCCCCGGAGTCGCGCAGCCCGAGTCTCGCCCAAGTCCCGGGGCCGCGCTGCCATAGTTTCCCCCCCCTTCCCGGGGCCGAGCTGCCCGAGTCTCCCTCCGATCCCCGGGGGCCGCGCTGCCCGGGTCTCCCCCCGGTCCTGGGGCCGCGCTGTCCGAAACTCCCTCGGATCCCCGAGGCCGAGCTGCCCGAGTCTCCCTCCGATCCAAGGGGCCGCGCTGCCCGGGTCTCCCCCCCGGTCCTGGGGGCCGCGCTGTCCGAAACTCCCTCCGATCCCCGAGGCCCGCGTTGCCCGAGTCTCCCCTACGTGGCGGGGCCGCGCTACCCGAGGTTCTTTCCCCGTTCTGGGGCCGCGCTGCCAGAGTCCTCCCCAAGTCACGGGGCCACGCTGCCCGATTCTGCCCCATGTCCCGGGGCCGCGCTACCCGAGTCTCCCCCCGTACCCGGGGACGCGCTGCCCGAGGATCTCCCCTTCCCGGGACCGAGCTGCCCGAGTCTCCCTCCGATCCAAGGGGCCGCGCTGCCCGGGTCTCCCCCCGGTCCTAGGGCCGCGCTGTCCGAGATTCCCCCGGTCCTGGGGCCGCGCTGTCCGAAAGTCCCTCCGATCCTCGAGGCCGAGCTGCCCGAGTCTCCCTCCGATCCAAGGGGCCGCGCTGCCCGGGCCTCCCCCCGGTCCTGGGGCCGCGCTGTCCGAATCTCCCTCCGATCCCCGGGGCCGCGCTGCCCGAGATTCCCCCGGTCCTGGGGCCCGCCCTGTCGGAAACTCCCTCCGATCCCCGAGGCCGCGTTGTCCGAGTCTCCCCTAAGTCCCGGGGTCGCGCTACCCGAGTCTCCCCCCGGACCCGGGGACGCGCCGCCCGAGGTTCTCCCCGTTCCGGGGCCGCGCTGCCCGAGTCTGCCCACGGTCCCGGGCCACGCTGCCCGGGTCTCCCCCCCGGTCCTGGGGCCGCGCTGCCCGAGTCTCCCTCCTATCCCCGAGGCCGCGATGCCCGAGTCTGCCCCAAGTCCCGGGGCCGCGCTGCCCGAGTCTGCCCACGGTCCCGGGCCCACGCTGCCCGAGACTCCCCCCGGTCCCGTGGACGCGCTGCCCGAGTCTCCCTACGATCCCCGAGGCCCGCGATGCCCGAGTCTGCCCCAAGTCCCGGGGCAGCGCTGCCCGAGTCTCCCCCCCAGCCCCTGTCCCGGGGCCGCGCTTCCCGAGTCTCCCGCCCCAGCCCCTGTCCCGGGGCCGCGCTGCCCGAGTCCCCCCCACATCCCGGGAATGCGTTTGCCCGAGGCTCGCCCCGGTACCGGGGGCCGCGCTGCCCGAGTCTGCCCCAAGTCCCAGGCCGCGCTGCCCGAGTCTGCCCCAAGTCCCGGGCCGCGCTGCCCGAGTCTCACTCCCGTACCGGGGCCGAGCTGCCCGAGTCTCCCTGCGATCCCCGGGGCCGCGCTGCCCGAGTCTGCCCCTAGTCCCGGGGCCGCGCTGCCCGGTTCTCACCACGGTACCGCGGCCGCGCTGCCCGAGTCTCCACGAGGCACCGGGGCCGCGCTGCCCGAGTCTCCACGAGGCACCGGGGCCGAGCTGCCCGAGTCTCCCTCCGATCCCCGAGGCCGCGCTGCCGGAGTCGCCCCCAAGTCCCGGGGCCCGCGCTGCCCGAGTCTCCCCCCAGTCCCGGGGCCGCGCTGCCCGAGTCCCCCCACATCCCGGGAATGCGTTGCCCAAGGCTCGCCCCGGTACCGGGGCCGCGCTGCCCGAGTCTGCCCCAAGTTCCGGGCCGCGCTGCCCGGTCTCCCCCCGGTCCTGGGGCCGCGCTGTCCGAATCTCCCTCCGATCCCGGGGGCCGCGCTGCCCGAGATTCCCCCGGTCCTGGGGCCGCCCTGTCGGAAACTCCCTCCGATCCCCGAGGCCGCGTTGTCCGAGTCTCCCCTAAGTCCCGGGGTCGCGCTACCCGAGTCTCCCCCCGGACCCGGGGACGCGCTGCCCGAGGTTCTCCCCGTTCCGGGGCCGCGCTGCCAGAGTCTCCCCCCAAGTACCGGGCCGCGCTGACCGAGTCTCACTCCGGATCCGGGGCCGCGATGTCCCAGTCTGCCCCAAGTCCCGGGCCGCGCTGCCCGAGTCTCCTCCCAGTCCCGGGGCCGCGCTGCCCGAGTCTCCCTCCGATCCAAGGGGCCGCGCTGCCCGGGTCTCCCCCCGGTCCTGGGGCCGCGCTGCCCGAGTCTCCCTCCGATCCCCGGTCCGCGCTGCCCTAGCTTCCCCCGGTCCTGTGGCCGCGCTGTCCGAAACTCCCTCCGATCCCCGAGGCCGAGCTGCCCGAGTCTCCCTCCGATCCAAGCGGCCGCGCTGCCGGGTCTCCCCCCGGTCCTGGGGCCGCGCTGCCCGAGTCTCCCCTCCGATCCCCGGGGCCGCGCTGCCCGAGATTCCCCCGGTCCTGGGGCCGCCCTGTCGGAAACTCCCTCCGATCCCCGAGGCCGCGTTGTCCGAGTCTCCCCTAAGTCCCGGGGTCGCGCTACCTGAGTCTCCCCCCGGACCCGGGGACGCGCTGCCCGAGGTTCTCCCGTTCCGGGGCCGCGCTGCCAGAGTCTCCCCCAAGTACCGGGCCGCGCTGCCCGAGTCTCACTCCGGATCCGGGGCCGCGATGTCCCAGTCTGCCCCAAGTCCCGGGGCCGCGCTGCCCGAGTCTGCCCACGGTCCCGGGCCAAGCTGCCCGGGTCTCCCCCCGGTCCTGTGGCCGCGCTGCCCGAGTCTCCCTCCTATCCCCGAGGCCGCGATGCCCGAGTCTCCCCTAAGTCCCGGGGCCGCGGTACCCGAGACTCCCCCCGGTCCCGTGGACGCGCTGCCCGAGTCTCCCTACGATCCCGGAGGCCGCGCTGCCGGAGTCGCCCCCAAGTCCCGGGGCAGCGCTGCCCGAGTCTCCCCCCAGCCCCTGTCCCGGGGCCGCGCTTCCCGAGTCTCCCCCCAGCCCCTGTCCGGGGCCGCGCTGCCCGAGTCCCCCCACATCCCGGGAATGCGTTGCCCGAGGCTCGCCCCGGTACCGGGGCCGCGCTGCCCGAGTCTGCCCCAAGTCCCAGGCCGCGCTGCCCGAGTCTCCCCCCAGTCCCGGGGCCGTGCTGCCCGAGTCCCCCCACATCCCGGAAATGCGTTGCCCGAGTCTCCCTCCGATCCAAGCGGCCGAGCTGCCCGGGTCTCCCCCCGGTCCTGGGGCCGCGCTGCCCGAGTCTCCCTCCGATCCCCGGGGCCGCGCTGCCCGAGATTCCCCCGGTCCTGGGGCCGCCCTGTCGGAAACTCCCTCCGATCCCCGAGGCCGCGCTACCCGAGTCTCCCCCAAGTACCGGGCCGCGCTGCCCGAGTCTCACTTCGGATCCGGGGGCCGCGATGTCCCAGTCTGCCCCAAGTCCCGGGGCCGCTTTGCCCGAGTCTGCCCACGGTCCCGGGCCACGCTGCCCGGGTCTCCCCCCGGTCCTGGGGCAGCGCTGCCCGAGTCTCCCTCCTATCCCCGAGGCCGCGATGCCCGAGTCTCCCCTAAGTCCCGGGGCCGCGCTACCCGAGACTCCCCCCGGTCCCGTGGACCCGCTGCCCGAGTCTCCCTACGATCCCCGAGGCCGCGCTGCCGGAGTCGCCCCAAGTCCCGGGGCCGCGCTGCCCGAGTCTCCCCACAGCCCAAGTCCCGGGCCGCGCTGCCCGAGTCTGCCCCAAGTCCCGGCCGCGCTGCCCGAGTCTCACTCCCGTACCGGGGCCGAGCTGCCCGAGTCTCCCTCCGATCCCCGGGGCCGCGCTGCCCGAGTCTGCCCCTAGTCCCGGGGCCGCGCTGCCCGATTCTCACCACGGTACCGCGTCCGCGCTGCCCGAGTCTCCACGAGGCAGCGGGGCCGCGCTGCCCGAGTCTCCACGAGGCACCGGGGCCGCGCTGCCCGAGTCTCCACGAGGCACCGGGGCCGAGCTGCCCGAGTCTCCCTCCGATCCCCGAGGCCGCGCTGCCGGAGTCGCCCCCAAGTCCCGGGGCCGCGCTGATCGAGTCTCCCCCCAGTCCCGGGGCCGCGCTGCCCGAGTCCCCCCACATCCCGGGAATGCGTTGCCCGAGGCTCGCCCCGGTACCGGGGCCGCGCTGCCCGAGTCTGCCCCAAGTTCCGGGCCGCGCTGCCCGAGTCTGCCCCAAGTCCCGGGCCGCGCTGCCCGAGTCTCACTCCCGTACCGGGGCCGAGCTGCCCGAGTCTCCCTCCGATCCCCGGGGCCGCGCTGCCCGAGTCTGCCCCTAGTCCCGGAGCCGCGCTGCTCGATTCTCACCACGGCACCGCGGCCGCGCTGCCCGAGTCTCCACGAGGCACCGGGGCCGCGCTGCCCGAGTCTCCACGAGGCACCGGGGCCGAGCTGCCCGAGTCTCCCTCCGATCCCCGAGGCCGCGCTGCCGGAGTCGCCCCCAAGTCCCGGGGCCGCGCTGCCCGAGTCTCCCCCCAGTCCCGGGGCCGCGCTGCCCGAGTCCCCCCACATCCCGGGAATGCGTTGCCCAAGGCTCGCCCCGGTACCGGGGGTCGCGCTGCCCGAGTCTGCCCCAAGTTCCGGGCCGCGCTGCGCGGGTCTCCCCCCGGTCCTGGGGCCGCGCTGTCCGAATCTCCCTCCGATCCCCGGGGGCCGCGCTGCCCGAGATTCCCCCGGTCCTGGGGCCGCCCTGTCGGAAACTCCCTCCGATCCCCGAGGCCGCGTTGTCCGAGTCTCCCCTAAGTCCCGGGGTCGCGCTACCCCGAGTCTCCCCCCGGACGCGGGGACGCGCTGCCCGAGGTTCTCCCCGTTCCGGGGCCGCGCTGCCAGAGTCTCCCCCAAGTACCGGGCCGCGCTGACCGAGTCTCACTCCGGATCCGGGGCCGCGATGTCCCAGTCTGCCCCAAGTCCCGGGCCGCGCTGCCCGAGTCTCCCCCCAGTCCCGGGGCCCGCGCTGCCCGAGTCTCCCTCCGATCCAAGGGGCCGCGCTGCCCGGGTCTCCCCCCGGTCCTGGGGCCGCGCTGCCCGAGTCTCCCTCCGATCCCCGGGCCGCGCTGCCCTAGCTTCCCCCGGTCCTGTGGCCGCGCTGTCCGAACTCCCTCCGATCCCCGAGGCCGAGCTGCCCGAGTCTCCCTCCGATCCAAGCGGCCGCGCTGCACGGGTCTCCCCCCGGTCCTGGGGCCGCGCTGCCCGAGTCTCCCTCCGATCCCCGGGGCCGCGCTGCCCGAGATTCCCCCGGTCCTGGGGCCGCCCTGTCGGAAACTCCCTCCGATCCCCGAGGCCGCGTTGTCCGAGTCTCCCCTAAGTCCCGGGGTCGCGCTACCTGAGTCTCCCCCCGGACCCGGGGACGCGCTGCCCGAGGTTCTCCCCGTTCCGGGGCCGCGCTGCCAGAGTCTCCCCCAAGTACCGGCCGCGCTGCCCGAGTCTCACTCCGGATCCGGGGCCGCGATGTCCCAGTATGCCCCAAGTCCCGGGCCGCGCTGCCCGAGTCTGCCCACGGTCCCGGGCCAAGCTGCCCGGGTCTCCCCCCGGTCCTGTGGCCGCGCTGCCCGAGTCTCCCTCCTATCCCCGAGGCCGCGATGCCCGAGTCTCCCCTAAGTCCCGGGGCCGCGGTACCGAGACTCCCCCCGGTCCCGTGGACGCGCTGCCCGAGTCTCCCTACGATCCCGGAGGCCGCGCTGCCGGAGTCGCCCCCAAGTCCCGGGGCAGCGCTGCCCGAGTCTCCCCCCAGCCCCTGTCCCGGGGCCGCGCTTCCCGAGTCTCCCCCCAGCCCCTGTCCCGGGGCCGCGCTGCCCGAGTCCCCCCACATCCCGGGAATGCGTTGCCCGAGGCTCGCCCCGGTACCGGGGCCGCGCTGCCCGAGTCTGCCCCAAGTCCCAGGCCGCGCTGCCCGAGTCTCCCCCCAGTCCCGGGGCCGTGCTGCCCGAGTCCCCCCCACATCCGGAAATGCGTTGCCCGAGTCTCCCTCCGATCCAAGCGGCCGAGCTGCCCGGGTCTCCCCCCCGGTCCTGGGGCCGCGCTGCCCGAGTCTCCCTCGATCCCCGGGCCGCGCTGCCCGAGATTCCCCGGTCCTGGGGCCGCCCTGTCGGAACTCCCTCCGATCCCCGAGGCCGCGTTGTCCGAGTCTCCCCTAAGTCCCGGGGTCGCGCTACCCGAGTCTCCCCCAAGTACCGGGCCGCGCTGCCCGAGTCTGCCCACGGTCCCGGGCCACGCTGCCCGGGTCTCCCCCCCCGGTCCTGGGCAGCGCTGCCCGAGTCTCCCTCCTATCCCCGAGGCCGCGATGCCCGAGTCTCCCCTAAGTCCCGGGGCCGCGCTACCCGAGACTCCCCCCGGTCCCGTGGACCCGCTGCCCGAGTCTCCCTACGATCCCCGAGGCCGCGCTGCCGGAGTCGCCCCCAAGTCCCTGGGCCGCGCTGCCCGAGTCTCCCCACAGCCCCAAGTCCCGGGCCGCGCTGCCCGAGTCCTGCCCCAAGTCCCGGGCCGCGCTGCCCGAGTCTCACTCCCGTACCGGGGCCGAGCTGCCCGAGTCTCCCTCCGATCCACGGGGCCGCGCTGCCCGAGTCTGCCCCTAGTCCCGGGGCCGCGCTGCCCGATTCTCACCACGGTACCGCGGCCGCGCTGCCCGAGTCTCCACGAGGCACCGGGGCCGCGCTGCCCGAGTCTCCACGAGGCACCGGGGCCGAGCTGCCCGAGTCTCCCTCCGATCCCCGAGGCCGCGCTGCCGGAGTCGCCCCCAAGTCCCGGGGCCGCGCTGATCGAGTCTCCCCCCAGTCCCGGGGCCGCGCTGCCCGAGTCCCCCCACATCCCGGGAATGCGTTGCCCGAGGCTCGCCCCGGTACCGGGGCCGCGCTGCCCGAGTCTGCCCCAAGTTCCGGGCCGCGCTGCCCGAGTCTGCCCCAAGTCCCGGGCCGCGCTGCCCGAGTCTCACTCCCGTACCGGGGCCGAGCTGCCCGAGTCTCCCTCCGATCCCCGGGGCCGCGCTGCCCGAGTCTGCCCCCTAGTCCCGGAGCCGCGCTGCTCGATTCTCACCACGGCACCGCGGCCGCGCTGCCCGAGTCTCCACGAGGCACCGGGGCCGCGCTGCCCGAGTCTCCACGAGGCACCGGGGCCGAGCTGCCCGAGTCTCCCTCCGATCCCCGAGGCCGCGCTGCCGGAGTCGCCCCCAAGTCCCGGGGCCGCGCTGCCCGAGTCTCCCCCCAGTCCCGGGGCCGTGCTGCCCGAGTCCCCCCACATCCCGGGGCCGCGCTGCCCGAGTCTGCCCCAAGTCCCGGGCCGCGCGGCCCGAGTCTGCCCCAAGTCCCGGGCCGCGCTGCCCGAGTCTCACTCCCGTACCGGGGCCGAGCTGCCCGAGTCTCCCTCCTATCCCCGGGGCCGCGCTGCCCGAGTCTGCCCCAAGTCCCTAGGCCGCGCTGCCCGATTCTCACCACGGTACCGCGGCCGCGCTGCCCGAGTCTCCACGAGGCACCGGGGCCGCGCTGCCCGAGTCTCCACGAGGCACCGGGGCCGAGCTGCCCGAGTCTCCCTCCGATCCCCGAGGCCGCGCTGCCGGAGTCGCCCCCAAGTTCCCGGGGCCGCGCTGCCCGAGTCTCCCCCCAGTCCCGGGGCCGCGCTGCCCGAGTCCCCCCACATCCCGGGAATGCGATGCCCGAGGCTCGCCCAGGTACCGGGGCCGCGCTGCCCGAGACTGCCCCAAGTCCCGGGCCGCGCTGCCCGAGTCTGCCCCAAGTCCCGGGCCGCGCTGTCCGAGTCTGCCCCAAGTCCCGGGCCGCGCTGCCCGAGTCTCACTCCGTACCGGGGCCGAGCTGCCCGAGTCTCCCTCCGATCCCCGGGGCCGCGCTGCCCGAGTCTCCCTCCGATCCCCGAGGCCGCGCTGCCGGAGTCGCCCCCAAGTCCCGGGGACGCGCTGCCCGAGTCTCTCTCCGATCCCCGGAGTCGCGCAGCCCGAGTCTCGCCCAAGTCCCGCGGCCGCGCTGCCATAGTTTCCCCCCTTCCCGGGGCCGAGCTGCCCGAGTCTCCCTCCGATCCCCGGGGCCGCGCTGCCCGGGTCTCCCCCCGGTCCTGGGGCCGCGCTGTCCGAAACTCCCTCGGATCCCCGAGGCCGAGCTGCCCGAGTCTCCCTCCGATCCAAGGGGCCGCGCTGCCCGGGTCTCCCCCCGGTCCTGGGGCCGCGCTGTCCGAAACTCCCTCCGATCCCGAGGCCGCGTTGCCCGAGTCTCCCTACGTCGCGGGGCCGCGCTACCCGAGGTTCTTTCCCCGTTCTGGGGCCGCGCTGCCAGAGGATCTCCCCTTCCCGGGACCGAGCTGCCCGAGTCTCCCTCCGATCCAAGGGGCCGCGCTGCCCGGGTCTCCCCCCGGTCCTAGGGCCGCGCTGTCCGAGATTCCCCCGGTCCTGGGGCCGCGCTGTCCGAAAGTCCCTCCGATCCTCGAGGCCGAGCTGCCCGAGTCTCCCTCCGATCCAAGGGGCCGCGCTGCCCGGGCCTCCCCCCGGTCCTGGGGCCGCGCTGTCCGAATCTCCCTCCGATCCCCGGGGCCGCGCTGCCCGAGATTCCCCCGGTCCTGGGGCCGCCCTGTCGGAAACTCCCTCCGATCCCCGAGGCCGCGTTGTCCGAGTCTCCCCTAAGTCCCGGGGTCGCGCTACCCGAGTCTCCCCCCGGACCCGGGGACGCGCTGCCCGAGGTTCTCCCCGTTCCGGGCCGCGCTGCCCGAGTCTGCCCACGGTCCCGGGCCACGCTGCCCGGGTCTCCCCCCGGTCCTGGGGCCGCGCTGCCCGAGTCTCCCTCCTATCCCCGAGGCCGCGATGCCCGAGTCTGCCCCAAGTCCCGGGGCCGCGCTGCCCGAGTCTGCCCACGGTCCCGGGCCACGCTGCCCGAGACTCCCCCCGGTCCCGTGGACGCGCTGCCCGAGTCTCCCTACGATCCCCGAGGCCGCGATGCCCGAGTATGCCCCAAGTCCCGGGGCAGCGCTGCCCGAGTCTCCCCCCAGCCCCTGTCCCGGGGCCGCGCTTCCCGAGTCTCCCCCCAGCCCCTGTCCCGGGGCCGCGCTGCCCGAGTCCCCCCACATCCGGGAATGCGTTGCCCGAGGCTCGCCCCGGTACCGGGGCCGCGCTGCCCGAGTCTGCCCCAAGTCCCAGGCCGCGCTGCCCGAGTCTGCCCCAAGTCCCGGGCCGCGCTGCCCGAGTCTCACTCCCGTACCGGGGCCGAGCTGCCCGAGTCTCCCTCCGATCCCCGGGGCCGCGCTGCCCGAGTCTGCCCCTAGTCCCGGGGCCGCGCTGCCCGGTTCTCACCACGGTACCCGCGGCCGCGCTGCCCGAGTCTCCACGAGGCACCGGGGCCGCGCTGCCCGAGTCTCCACGAGGCACCGGGGCCGAGCTGCCCGAGTCTCCCTCCGATCCCCGAGGCCGCGCTGCCGGAGTCGCCCCCAAGTCCCGGGGCCGCGCTGCCCGAGTCTCCCCCCAGTCCCGGGGCCGCGCTGCCCGAGTCCCCCCACATCCCGGGAATGCGTTGCCCAAGGCTCGCCCCGATACCGGGCCGCGCTGCCCGAGTCTGCCCCAAGTTCCGGGCCGCGCTGCCCGGGTCTCTCCCCGGTCCTGGGGCCGCGCTGTCCGAATCTCCCTCCGATCCCCGGGGCCGCGCTGCCCGAGATTCCCCCGGTCCTGGGGCCGCCCTGTCGGAAACTCCCTCCGATCCCCGAGGCCGCGTTGTCCGAGTCTCCCCTAAGTCCCGGGGTCGCGCTACCCGAGTCTCCCCCCGGACCCGGGGACGCGCTGCCCTAGGTTCTCCCCGTTCCGGGGCCGCGCTGCCAGAGTCTCCCCCAAGTACCGGGCCGCGCTGCCCGAGTCTCACTCCGGATCCGGGGCCGCGATGTCCCAGTCTGCCCCAAGTCCCGGCGCCGCGCTGCCCGAGTCTGCCCACGGTCCCGGGCCACGCTGCCCGGGTCTCCCCCGGTCCTGGGGCCGCGCTGCCCGAGTCTCCCTCCTATCCCCGAGGCCGCGATGCCCGAGTCTCCCCTAAGTCCCGGGGCCGCGGTACCCGAGACTCCCCCCGGTCCCGTGGACGCGCTGCCCGAGTCTCCCTACGATCCCCGAGGCCGCGCTGCCGGAGTCGCCCCCAAGTCCCGGGGCAGCGCTGCCCGAGTCTCCCCCCAGCCCCTGTCCCGGGGCCGCGCTTCCCGAGTCTCCCCCCAGCCCCTGTCCCGGGGCCGCGCTGCCCGAGTCCCCCCACATCCCGGGAATGCGTTGCCCGAGGCTCGCCCCGGTACCGGGGCCGCGCTGCCCGAGTCTGCCCCAAGTCCCAGGCCGCGCTGCCCGAGTCTGCCCCAAGTCCCGGGCCGCGCTGCCCGAGTCTCACTCCCGTACCGGGGCCGAGCTGCCCGAGTCTCCCTCCAATCCCCGGGGCCGCGCTGCCCGAGTCTGCCCCTAGTCCCGGGGCCGCGCTGCCCGATTCTCACCACGGTACCGCGGCCGCGCTGCCCGAGTCTCCACGAGGCACCGGGGCCGCGCTGCCCGAGTCTCCACGAGGCACCGGGGCCGAGCTGCCCGAGTCTCCCTCCGATCCCCGAGGCCGCGCTGCCGGAGTCGCCCCCAAGTCCCGGGGGCCGCGCTGCCCGAGTCTCCCCCCAGTCCCGGGGCCGCGCTGCCCGAGTCCCCCCACATCCCGGGAATGCGTTGTCCAAGGCTCGCCCCGGTACCGGGGCCGCGCTGCCCGAGTCTGCCACAAGTTCCGGGCCGCGCTGCCCGAGTCTGCCCCAAGTCCCGGGCCGCGCTGCCCGAGTCTCACTCCCGTACCGGGGCCGAGCTGCCCGAGTCTCCCTCCGATCCCCGGGGCCGCGCTGCCCGAGTCTGCCCCTAGTCCCGGGGCCGCGCTGCTCGATTCTCACCACGGCACCGCGGCCGCGCTGCCCGAGTCTCCACGAGGCACCGGGGCCGCGCTGCCCGAGTCTCCACGAGGCACCGGGGCCGAGCTGCCCGAGTCTCCCTCCGATCCCCGAGGCTGCGCTGCCGGAGTCGCCCCCAAGTCCCGGGGCCGCGCTGCCCGAGTCTCCCCCCAGTCCCGGGGCCGTGCTGCCCGAGTCCCCCCACATCCCGGGGCCGCGCTGCCCGAGTCTGCCCCAAGTCCCGGGCCGCGCGGCCCGAGTCTGCACCAAGTCCCGGGCCGCGCTGCCCGAGTCTCACTCCCGTACCGGGGCCGAGCTGCCCGAGTCTCCCTCCGATCCCCGGGGCCGCGCTGCCCGAGTCTGCCCCAAATCCCTAGGCCGCGCTGCCGATTCTCACCACGGTACCGCGGCCGCGCTGCCCGAGTCTCCACGAGGCACCGGGGCCGCGCTGCCCGAGTCTCACCACGGTACCGCGGCCGCGCTGCCCGAGTCTCCACGAGGCACCGGGGCCGCGCTGCCCGAGTCTCCACGAGGCACCGGGGCCGCGCTGCCCGAGTCTCCACGAGGCACCGGGGCCGAGCTGCCCGAGTCTCCCTCCGATCCCCGAGGCCGCGCTGCCGGAGTCCCCCCACATCCCGGGAATGCGATGCCCGAGGCTAGCCCCGGTACCGGGGCCGCGCTGCCCGAGTCTGCCCCAAGTCCCGGGCCGCGCTGCCCGAGTCTGCCCCAAGTCCCGGGCCGCGCGGCCCGAGTCTGCCCCAAGTCCCGGGCCGCGCTGCCCGAGTCTCACTCCCGTACCGGGGCCGAGCTGCCCGAGTCTCCTCCGATCCCGGGGCCGCGCTGCCCGAGTCTGCCCCAATCCCTAGGCCGCGCTGCCCGATTCTCACCACGGTACCGCGGCCGCGCTGCCCGAGTCTCCACGAGGCACCGGGGCCGCGCTGCCCGAGTCTCACCACGGTACCGCGGCCGCGCTGCCCGAGTCTCCACGAGGCACCGGGGCCGCGCTGCCCGAGTCTCCACGAGGCACCGGGGCCGAGCTGCCCGAGTCTCCCTCCGATCCCCGAGGCCGCGCTGCCGGAGTCCCCCCCCAGTCCCGGGGCCGTGCTGCCCGAGTCCCCCCACATCCGGGGCCGCGCTGCCCGAGTCTGCCCCAAGTCCCGGGCCGCGCTGCCCGAGTCTCACTCCCGTACCGGGGCCGAGCTGCCCGAGTCTCCCTCCGATCCCCGGGGCCGCGCTGCCCGAGTATGCCCCAAATCCCTAGGCCGCGCTGCCCGATTCTCACCACGGTACCGCGGCCGCGCTGCCCGAGTCTCCACGAGGCACCGGGGCCGCGCTGCCCGAGTCTCACCACGGTACCGCGGCCGCGCTGCCCGAGTCTCCACGAGGCACCGGGGCCGCGCTGCCCGAGTCTCCACGAGGCACCGGGGCCGAGCTGCCCGAGTCTCCCTCCGATCCCCGAGGCCGCGCTGCGGAGTCCCCCCACATCCCGGGAATGCGATGCCCGAGGCTCGCCCCGGTACCGGGGCCGCGCTGCCCGAGTCTGCCCCAAGTCCCGGGCCGCGCTGCCCGAGTCTGCCCCAAGTCCCGGGCCGCGCTGCCCGAGTCTGCCCCAAGTCCCGGGCCGCGCTGCCCGAGTCTCACTCCGTACCGGGGCCGAGCTGCCCGAGTCTCCCCTCCGATCCCCGGGGCCGCGCTGCCCGAGTCTCCCTCCGATCCCCGAGGCCGCGCTGCCGGAGTCGCCCCCAAGTCCCGGGGACGCGCTGACCGAGTCTCTCTCCGATCCCCGGAGTCGCGCAGCCCGGGTCTCGCCCAAGTCCCGGGGCCGCGCTGCCATAGTTTCCCCCCTTCCCGGGGCCGAGCTGCCCGAGTCTCCCTCCGATCCCCGGGGCCGCTCTGCCCGATTCTCACCACGGTACCGCGGCCGCGCTGCCCGAGTCTCCACGAGGCACCGGGGCCGCGCTGCCCGAGTCTCCACGAGGCACCGGGCCGAGCTGCCCGAGTCTCCCTCCGATCCCCGAGGCCGCGCTGCCGGAGTCGCCCCCAAGTCCCGGGGCCGCGCTGCCCGAGTCTCCCCCCAGTCCCGGGGCCGTGCTGCCCGAGTCCCCCCACATCCCGGAAATGCGTTGCCCGAGTCTCCCTCCGATCCAAGCGGCCGAGCTGCCCGGGTCTCCCCCCGGTCCTGGGGCCGCGCTGCCCGAGTCTCCCTCCGATCCCGGGGCCGCGCTGCCCGAGATTCCCCCGGTCCTGGGGCCGCCCTGTCGGAAACTCCCTCCGATCCCCGAGGCCGCGTTGTCCGAGTCTCCCCTAAGTCCCGGGGTCGCGCTACCCGAGTCTCCCCCAAGTACCGGGCCGCGCTGCCCGAGTCTCACTTCGGATCCGGGGCCGCGATGTCCCAGTCTGCCCCAAGTCCCGGGGCCGCGCTGCCCGAGTCTGCCCACGGTCCCGGGCCACGCTGCCCGGGTCTCCCCCCGGTCCTGGGGCAGCGCTGCCCGAGTCTCCCTCCTATCCCCGAGGCCGCGATGCCCGAGTCTCCCCTAAGTCCCGGGGCCGCGCTACCCGAGACTCCCCCCGGTCCCGTGGACCCGCTGCCCGAGTCTCCCTACGATCCCCGAGGCCGCGCTGCCGGAGTCGCCCCCAAGTCCCGGGGCCGCGCTGCCCGAGTCTCCCCACAGCCCCAAGTCCCGGGCCGCGCTGCCCGAGTCTGCCCCAAGTCCCGGGCCGCGCTGCCCGAGTCTCACTCCCGTACCGGGGCCGAGCTGCCCGAGTCTCCCTCCGATCCCCGGGGCCGCGCTGCCCGAGTCTGCCCCTAGTCCCGGGGCCGCGCTGCCCGATTCTCACCACGGTACCGCGGCCGCGCTGCCCGAGTCTCCACGAGGCACCGGGGCCGCGCTGCCCGAGTCTCCACGAGGCACCGGGGCCGAGCTGCCCGAGTCTCCCTCCGATCCCCGAGGCCGCGCTGCCGGAGTCGCCCCCAAGTCCCGGGGCCGCGCTGATCGAGTCTCCCCCCAGTCCCGGGGCCGCGCTGCCCGAGTCCCCCCACATCCCGGGAATGCGTTGCCCGAGGCTCGCCCCGGTACCGGGGCCGCGCTGCCCGAGTCTGCCCCAAGTTCCGGGCCGCGCTGCCCGAGTCTGCCCCAAGTCCCGGGCCGCGCTGCCCGAGTCTCACTCCCGTACCGGGGCCGAGCTGCCCGAGTCTCCCTCCGATCCCCGGGGCCGCGCTGCCCGAGTCTGCCCCTAGTCCCCGGGGCCGCGCTGCTCGATTCTCACCACGGCACCGCGGCCGCGCTGCCCGAGTCTCCACGAGGCACCGGGGCCGCGCTGCCCGAGTCTCCACGAGGCACCGGGGCCGAGCTGCCCGAGTCTCCCTCCGATCCCCGAGGCCGCGCTGCCGGAGTCGCCCCCAAGTCCCGGGGCCGCGCTGCCCGAGTCTCCCCCCAGTCCCGGGGCCGTGCTGCCCGAGTCCCCCCACATCCCGGGGCCGCGCTGCCCGAGTCTGCCCCAAGTCCCGGGCCGCGCGGCCCGAGTCTGCCCCAAGTCCCGGGCCGCGCTGCCCGAGTCTCACTCCCGTACCGGGGCCGAGCTGCCCGAGTCTCCCTCCGATCCCCGGGGCCGCGCTGCCCGAGTCTGCCCCAAGTCCCTAGGCCGCGCTGCCCGATTCTCACCACGGTACCGCGGCCGCGCTGCCCGAGTCTCCACGAGGCACCGGGGCCGCGCTGCCCGAGTCTCCACGAGGCACCGGGGCCGAGCTGCCCGAGTCTCCCTCCGATCCCCGAGGCCGCGCTGCCGGAGTCGCCCCCAAGTCCCGGGGCCGCGCTGCCCGAGTCTCCCCCCAGTCCGGGGCCGCGCTGCCCGAGTCCCCCCACATCCCGGGAATGCGATGCCCGAGGCTCGCCCCGGTACCGGGGCCGCGCTGCCCGAGTCTGCCCCAAGTCCCGGGCCGCGCTGCCCGAGTCTGCCCCAAGTCCGGGACGCGCTGTCCGAGTCTGCCCCAAGTCCCGGGCCGCGCTGCCCGAGTCTCACTCCCGTACCGGGGCCGAGCTGCCCGAGTCTCCCTCCGATCCCCGGGCCGCGCTGCCCGAGTCTCCCTCCGATCCCCGAGGCCGCGCTGCCGGAGTCGCCCCCAAGTCCCGGGGACGCGCTGCCCGAGTCTCTCTCCGATCCCCGGAGTCGCGCAGCCCGAGTCTCGCCCAAGTCCCGGGGCCGCGCTGCCATAGTTTCCCCCCCCTTCCCCGGGCCGAGCTGCCCGAGTCTCCCTCCGATCCCCGGGGCCGCGCTGCCGGGTCTCCCCCCGGTCCTGGGGCCGCGCTGTCCGAAACTCCCTCGGATCCCCGAGGCCGAGCTGCCCGAGTCTCCCTCCGATCCAAGGGGCCGCGCTGCCCGGGTCTCCCCCCGGTCCTGGGGCCGCGCTGTCCGAAACTCCCTCCGATCCCCGAGGCCGCGTTGCCCGAGTCTCCCCTACGTCGCGGGGCCGCGCTACCCGAGGTTCTTTCCCCGTTCTGGGGCCCGCGCTGCCAGAGGATCTCCCCTTCCCGGGACCGAGCTGCCCGAGTCTCCCTCCGATCCAAGGGGCCGCGCTGCCCGGGTCTCCCCCCCGGTCCTAGGGCCGCGCTGTCCGAGATTCCCCCGGTCCTGGGGCCGCGCTGTCCGAAAGTCCTCCGATCCTCGAGGCCGAGCTGCCCGAGTCTCCCTCCGATCCAAGGGGCCGCGCTGCCCGGCCTCCCCCCGGTCCTGGGGCCGCGCTGTCCGAATCTCCCTCCGATCCCCGGGGCCGCGCTGCCCGAGATACCCCCGGTCCTGGGGCCGCCCTGTCGGAAACTCCCTCCGATCCCCGAGGCCGCGTTGTCCGAGTCTCCCCTAAGTCCCGGGTCGCGCTACCCGAGTCTCCCCCCCGGACCCGGGGACGCGCTGCCCGAGGTTCTCCCCGTTCCGGGGCCGCGCTGCCCGAGGTCTGCCCACGGTCCCGGGCCACGCTGCCGGGTCTCCCCCCGGTCCTGGGGCCGCGCTGCCCGAGTCTCCCTCCTATCCCCGAGGCCGCGATGCCCGAGTCTGCCCCAAGTCCCGGGGCCCGCGCTGCCCGAGTCTGCCCACGGTCCCGGGCCACGCTGCCCGAGACTCCCCCCGGTCCCGTGGACGCGCTGCCCGAGTCTCCCTACGATCCCCGAGGCCGCGATGCCCGAGTCTGCCCCAAGTCCCGGGCAGCGCTGCCCGAGTCTCCCCCCAGCCCCTGTCCCGGGGCCGCGCTTCCCGAGTCTCCCCCCAGCCCCTGTCCCGGGGCCGCGCTGCCCGAGTCCCCCCACATCCCGGGAATGCGTTGCCCGAGGCTCGCCCCGGTACCGGGGCCGCGCTGCCCGAGTCTGCCCCAAGTCCCAGGCCGCGCTGCCCGAGTCTGCCCCAAGTCCCGGGCCGCGCTGCCCGAGTCTCACTCCCGTACCGGGGCCGAGCTGCCCGAGTCTCCCTCCGATCCCCGGGGCCGCGCTGCCCGAGTCTGCCCCTAGTCCCGGGGCCGCGCTGCCCGGTTCTCACCACGGTACCGCGGCCGCGCTGCCCGAGTCTCCACGAGGCACCGGGGCCGCGCTGCCCGAGTCTCCACGAGGCACCGGGGCCGAGCTGCCCGAGTCTCCCTCCGATCCCCGAGGCCGCGCTGCCGGAGTCGCCCCCAAGTCCCGGGGCGCGCTGCCCGAGTCTCCCCCAGTCCCGGGGCCGCGCTGCCCGAGTCCCCCCACATCCCGGAATGCGTTGCCCAAGGCTCGCCCCGGTACCGGGGCCGCGCTGCCCGAGTCTGCCCCAAGTTCCGGGCCGCGCTGCCCGGGTCTCCCCCCGGTCCTGGGGCCGCGCTGTCCGAATCTCCCTCCGATCCCCGGGGCCGCGCTGCCCGAGATTCCCCCGGTCCTGGGGCCGCCCTG
The DNA here is from genome assembly GCF_030144855.1 of Hypanus sabinus. Classification (NCBI taxonomy): domain Eukaryota; kingdom Metazoa; phylum Chordata; class Chondrichthyes; order Myliobatiformes; family Dasyatidae; genus Hypanus; species Hypanus sabinus. Next base: position 31,030 of record NW_026780210.1, on the reverse strand, counting down.
TCGGAAAACTCCCTCCGATCCCGAGGCCGCGTTGTCCGAGTCTCCCCTAAGTCCCGGGGTCGCGCTACCCGAGTCTCCCCCCGGACCCGGGGACGCGCTGCCCGAGGTTCTCCCCGTTCCGGGGCCGCGCTGCCAGAGTCTCCCCCAAGTACCGGGCCGCGCTGCCCGAGTCTCACTCCGGATCCGGGGCCGCGATGTCCCAGTCTGCCCCAAGTCCCGGCGCCGCGCTGCCCGAGTCTGCCCACGGTCCCGGGCCACGCTGCCCGGATCTCCCCCCGGTCCTGGGGCCGCGCTGCCCGAGTCTCCCTCCTATCCCGAGGCCGCGATGCCCGAGTCTCCCCTAAGTCCCGGGGCCGCGGTACCCGAGACTCCCCCCGGTCCCGTGGACGCGCTGCCCGAGTCTCCCTACGATCCCCGAGGCCGCGCTGCCGGAGTCGCCCCCAAGTCCCGGGGCAGCGCTGCCCGAGTCTCCCCCCAGCCCCTGTCCCGGGGCCGCGCTTCCCGAGTCTCCCCCCAGCCCCTGTCCCGGGGCCCGCGCTGCCCGAGTCCCCCCACATCCCGGAATGCGTTGCCCGAGGCTCGCCCCGGTACCGGGGCCGCGCTGCCCGAGTCTGCCCCAAGTCCCAGCCGCGCTGCCCGAGTCTGCCCCAAGTCCCGGGCCGCGCTGCCCGAGTCTCACTCCCGTACCGGGGCCGAGCTGCCCGAGTCTCCCTCCAATCCCCGGGGCCGCGCTGCCCGAGTCTGCCCCTAGTCCCGGGGCCGCGCTGCCCGATTCTCACCACGGTACCGCGGCCGCGCTGCCCGAGTCTCCACGAGGCACCGGGGCCGCGCTGCCCGAGTCTCCACGAGGCACCGGGGCCGAGCTGCCCGAGTCTCCCTCCGATCCCCGAGGCCGCGCTGCCGGAGTCGCCCCCAAGTCCCGGGGCCCGCGCTGCCCGAGTCTCCCCCCAGTCCCGGGGCCGCGCTGCCCGAGTCCCCCCACATCCCGGGAATGCGTTGTCCAAGGCTCGCCCCGGTACCGGGGCCGCGCTGCCCGAGTCTGCCACAAGTTCCGGGCCGCGCTGCCCGAGTCTGCCCCAAGTCCCGGGCCGCGCTGCCCGAGTCTCACTCCCGTACCGGGGCGAGCTGCCCGAGTCTCCCTCCGATCCCCGGGGCCGCGCTGCCCTAGTCTGCCCCTAGTCCCGGGGCCGCGCTGCTCGATTCTCACCACGGCACCGCGGCCGCGCTGCCCGAGTCTCCACGAGGCACCGGGGCCGCGCTGCCCGAGTCTCCACGAGGCACCGGGGCCGAGCTGCCCGAGTCTCCCTCCGATCCCCGAGGCTGCGCTGCCGGAGTCGCCCCCAAGTCCCGGGCCGCGCTGCCCGAGTCTCCCCCCAGTCCCGGGGCCGTGCTGCCCGAGTCCCCCCACATCCCGGGGCCGCGCTGCCCGAGTCTGCCCCAAGTCCCGGGCCGCGCGGCCCGAGTCTGCCCCAAGTCCCGGGCCGCGCTGCCCGAGTCTCACTCCCGTACCGGGGCCGAGCTGCCCGAGTCTCCCTCCGATCCCCGGGGCGCGCTGCCCGAGTCTGCCCCAAATCCCTAGGCCGCGCTGCCCGATTCTCACCACGGTACCGCGGCCGCGCTGCCCGAGTCTCCACGAGGCACCGGGGCCGCGCTGCCCGAGTCTCCACGAGGCACCGGGGCCGAGCTGCCCGAGTCTCCCTCCGATCCCCGAGGCCGCGCTGCCGGAGTCGCCCCCAAGTCCCGGGGCCGCGCTGCCCGAGTCTCCCCCCCAGTCCCGGGGCCGCGCTGCCCGAGTCCCCCCACATCCCGGGAATGCGTTGCCCAAGGCTCGCCCGGTACCGGGGCCGCGCTTGCCCGAGTCTGCCCCAAGTTCCGGGCCGCGCTGCCCGGGTCTCCCCCCGGTCCTGGGGCCGCGCTGTCCGAATCTCCCTCCGATCCCCGGGCCGCGCTGCCCGAGATTCCCCCGGTCCTGGGGCCGCCCTGTCGGAAACTCCCTCCGATCCCCGAGGCCGCGTTGTCCGAGTCTCCCCTAAGTCCCGGGGTCGCGCTAACCGAGTCTCCCCCCGGACCCGGGGACGCGCTGCCCGAGGTTCTCCCCGTTCCGGGGCCGCGCTGCCAGAGTCTCCCCCAAGTACCGGGCCGCGCTGCCCGAGTCTGCCCCAAGTTCCGGGCGCGCTGCCCGGGTCTCCCCCCGGTCCTGGGGCCGCGCTGTCCGAATCTCCCTCCGATCCCCGGGGCCGCGCTGCCCGAGATTCCCCCGGTCCTGGGGCCGCCCTGTCGGAAACTCCCTCCGATCCCCGAGGCCGCGTTGTCCGAGTCTCCCCTAAGTCCCGGGGTCGCGCTACCCGAGTCTCCCCCCGGACCCGGGGACGCGCTGCCCGAGGTTCTCCCCGTTCCGGGGCCGCGCTGCCAGAGTCTCCCCCAAGTACCGGGCCGCGCTGCCCGAGTCTCACTCCGGATCCGGGGCCGCGATGTCCCAGTCTGCCCCAAGTCCCGGCGCCGCGCTGCCCGAGTCTGCCCACGGTCCCGGGCCACGCTGCCCGGGTCTCCCCCCGGTCCTGGGGCCGCGCTGCCCGAGTCTCCCTCCTATCCCCGAGGCCGCGATGCCCGAGTCTCCCCTAAGTCCCGGGGCCGCGGTACCCGAGACTCCCCCCGGTCCCGTGGACGCGCTGCCCGAGTCTCCCTACGATCCCCGAGGCCGCGCTGCCGGAGTCGCCCCCAAGTCCCGGGGCAGCGCTGCCCGAGTCTCCCCCCAGCCCCTGTCCCGGGGCCGCGCTTCCCGAGTCTCCCCCAGCCCCCCCCCAGCCCCTGTCCCGGGGCCGCGCTGCCCGAGTCCCCCCACATCCCGGGAATGCGTTGCCCGAGGCTCGCCCCGGTACCGGGGCCGCGCTGCCCGAGTCTGCCCCAAGTCCCAGGCCGCGCTGCCCGAGTCTGCCCCAAGTCCCGGGCCGCGCTGCCCGAGTCTCACTCCCGTACCGGGGCCGAGCTGCCCGAGTCTCCCTCCAATCCCCGGGGCCGCGCTGCCCGAGTCTGCCCCTAGTCCCGGGGCCGCGCTGCCCGATTCTCACCACGGTACCGCGGCCGCGCTGCCCGAGTCTCCACGAGGCACCGGGGCCGCGCTGCCCGAGTCTCCACGAGGCACCGGGGCCGAGCTGCCCGAGTCTCCCTCCGATCCCCGAGGCCGCGCTGCCGGAGTCGCCCCCAAGTCCCGGGGCCGCGCTGCCCGAGTCTCCCCCCAGTCCCGGGGCCGCGCTGCCCGAGTCCCCCCACATCCCGGGAATGCGTTGTCCAAGGCTCGCCCCGGTACCGGGGCCGCGCTGCCCGAGTCTGCCACAAGTTCCGGGCCGCGCTGCCCGAGTCTGCCCCAAGTCCCGGGCCGCGCTGCCCGAGTCTCACTCCCGTACCGGGGCCGAGCTGCCCGAGTCTCCCTCCGATCCCCGGGGCCGCGCTGCCCGAGTCTGCCCCTAGTCCCGGGGCCGCGCTGCTCGATTCTCACCACGGCACCGCGGCCGCGCTGCCCGAGTCTCCACGAGGCACCGGGGCCGCGCTGCCCGAGTCTCCACGAGGCACCGGGGCCGAGCTGCCCGAGTCTCCCTCCGATCCCCGAGGCTGCGCTGCCGGAGTCGCCCCCAAGTCCCGGGGCCGCGCTGCCCGAGTCTCCCCCCAGTCCCGGGGCCGTGCTGCCCGAGTCCCCCCACATCCCGGGGCCGCGCTGCCCGAGTCTGCCCCAAGTCCCGGGCCGCGCGGCCCGAGTCTGCCCCAAGTCCCGGGCCGCGCTGCCCGAGTCTCACTCCCGTACCGGGGCCGAGCTGCCCGAGTCTCCCTCCGATCCCCGGGGCCGCGCTGCCCGAGTCTGCCCCAAATCCCTAGGCCGCGCTGCCCGATTCTCACCACGGTACCGCGGCCGCGCTGCCCGAGTCTCCACGAGGCACCGGGGCCGCGCTGCCCGAGTCTCCACGAGGCACCGGGGCCGAGCTGCCCGAGTCTCCCTCCGATCCCCGAGGCCGCGCTGCCGGAGTCGCCCCCAAGTCCCGGGGCCGCGCTGCCCGAGTCTCACCACGGTACCGCGGCCGCGCTGCCCGATTCTCCACGAGGCACCGGAGCCGCGCTGCCCGAGTCTCCACGAGGCACCGGGGCCGAGCTGCCCGAGTCTCCCTCCGATCCCCGAGGCCGCGCTGCCGGAGTCCTCCCCCCACATCCCGGGAATGCGATGCCCGAGGCTCGCCCCGGTACCGGGGGCCGCGCTGCCCGAGTCTGCCCCAAGTCCCGGGCCGCGCTGCCCGAGTCTGCCCCAAGTCCCGGGCCGCGCTGCCCGAGTCTGCCCCAAGTCCCGGGCCGCGCTGCCCGAGTCTCACTCCCATCCCGTGCCGAGCTGCCCGAGTCTCCCTCCGATCCCCGGGGCCGCGCTGCCCGAGTCTCCCTCCGATCCCCGAGGCCGCGCTGCCGGAGTCGCCCCCAAGTCCCGGGGACGCGCTGACCGAGTCTCTCTCCGATCCCCGGAGTCGCGCAGCCCGAGTCTCGCCCAAGTCCCGGGGCCGCGCTGCCATAGTTTCCCCCCTTCCCGGGGCCGAGCTGCCCGAGTCTCCCTCCGATCCCCGGGGCCGCGCTGCCCGGGTCTCCCCCCGGTCCTTGGGCCGCGCTGTCCGAAACTCCCTCGGATCCCCGAGGCCGAGCTGCCCGAGTCTCCCTCCGATCCAAGGGGGCCGCGCTGCCCGGGTCTCCCCCCGGTCCTGGGGCCGCGCTGTCCGAAACTCCCTCCGATCCCCGAGGACGCGTTGCCCGAGTCTCCCCTACGTCGCGGGGCCGCGCTACCCGAGGTTCTTTCCCCGTTCTGGGGCCGCGCTGCCAGAGTCTTCCCCAAGTCACGGGGCCACGCTGCCCGATTCTGCCCCATGTCCCGGGGCCGCGCTACCCGAGTCTCCCCCCGGACCCGGGGACGCGCTGCCCGAGGATCTCCCCTTCCCGGGACCGAGCTGCCCGAGTCTCCCTCCGATCCAAGGGGCCGCGCTGCCCGGGTCTCCCCCCGGTCCTAGGGCCGCGCTGTCCGAGATTCCCCCGGTCCTGGGGCCGCGCTGTCCGAAAGTCCCTCCGATCCTCGAGGCCGAGCTGCCCGAGTCTCCCTCCGATACAAGGGGCCGCGCTGCCCGGGCCTCCCCCCGGTCTGGGCCGCGCTGTCCGAATCTCCCTCCGATCCCCGGGGCCGCGCTGCCCGAGATTCCCCCGGTCCTGGGGCCGCCCTGTCGGAAACTCCCTCCGATCCCGAGGCCGCGTTGTCCGAGTCTCCCCTAAGTCCCGGGGTCGCGCTACCCGAGTCTCCCCCCGGTCCCGGGGACGCGCTGCCCGAGGTTCTCCCCGTTCCGGGGCCGCGCTGCCAGAGTCTCCCCCAAGTACCGGGCCGCGCTGCCCGAGTCTCACTCCGGATCCGGGGCCGCGATGTCCCAGTCTGCCCCAAGTCCCGGGGCCGCGCTGCCCGAGTCTGCCCACGGTCCCGGGCCACGCTGCCCGGGTCTCCCCCGGTCCTGGGGCCGCGCTGCCCGAGTCTCCCTCCTATCCCCGAGGCCGCGATGCCCGAGTCCCCCCCTAAGTCCCGGGGCCCGCGCTACCCGAGACTCCCCCAAGTCCCGGGGCCGCGCTGCCCGAGTCTCCCCCCAGCCCCTGTCCCGGGGCCGCGCTTCCCGAGTCTCCCCCCAGCCCCTGTCCCGGGGGCCGCGCTGCCCGAGTCCCCCCACATCCCGGGAATGCGTCGCCCGAGGCTCGCCCCGGTACCGGGGCCGCGCTGCCCAAGTCTGCCCCAAGTCCCGGGCCGCGCTGCCCGAGTCTGCCCCAAGTCCCGGGCCGCGCTGCCCGAGTCTCACTCCCGTACCGGGGCCGAGCTGCCCGAGTCTCCCTCCGATCCCCGGGGCCGCGCTGCCCGAGTCTGCCACTAGTCCCGGGGCCGCGCTGCCCGGGTCTCCACGAGGCACCGGGGCCGCGCTGCCCGAGTCTCCACAAGGCACCGGGGCCGAGCTGCCCGTGTCTCCCTCCGATCCCCGAGGCCGCGCTGCCGGAGTCGCCCCCAAGTCCCGGGGCCGCGCTGATCGAGTCTCCCCCCCAGTCCCGGGGCCGCGCTGCCCGAGTCCCCCCACATCCCGGGGCCGCGCTGCCCGAGTCTGCCCCAAGTCCCGGGCCGCGCGGCCCGAGTCTGCCCCAAGTCCCGGGCCGCGCTGCCCGAGTCTCACTCCCGTACCGGGGCCGAGCTGCCCGAGTCTCCCTCCGATCCCGGGGCCGCGCTGCCCGAGTCTGCCCCAAATCCCTAGGGCCGCGCTGCCCGATTCTCACCACGGTACCGCGGCCGCGCTGCCCGAGTCTCCACGAGGCACCGGGGCCGCGCTGCCCGAGTCTCCACGAGGCACCGGGGCCGAGCTGCCCGAGTCTCCCTCCGATCCCCGAGGCCGCGCTGCCGGAGTCGCCCCCAAGTCCCGGGGCCGCGCTGCCCGAGTCCTCACCACGGTACCGCGGCCGCGCTGCTGCCCGATTCTCCACGAGGCACCGGAGCCGCGCTGCCCGAGTCTCCACGAGGCACCGGGGCCGAGCTGCCCGAGTCTCCCTCCGATCCCCGAGGCCGCGCTGCCGGAGTCCCCCCACATCCCGGGAATGCGATGCCCGAGGCTCGCCCCGGTACCGGGGCCGCGCTGCCCGAGTCTGCCCCAAGTCCCGGGCCGCGCTGCCCGAGTCTGCCCCAAGTCCCGGGCCGCGCTGCCCCGAGTCTGCCCCAAGTCCCGGGCCGCGCTGCCCGAGTCTCACTCCCATACCGGGGGCCGAGCTGCCCGAGTCTCCCTCCGATCCCCGGGGCCCGCGCTGCCCGAGTCTCCCTCCGATCCCCGAGGCGCGCTGCCGGAGTCGCCCCCAAGTCCGGGGACGCGCTGACCGAGTCTCTCTCCGATCCCCGGAGTCGCGCAGCCCGAGTCTCGCCCAAGTCCCGGGGTCCGCGCTGCCATAGTTTCCCCCCCTTCCCGGGGCCGAGCTGCCCGAGTCTCCCTCCGATCCCCGGGCCGCGCTGCCCGGGTCTCCCCCCGGTCCTTGGGCCGCGCTGTCCGAAACTCCCTCGGATCCCCGAGGCCGAGCTGCCCGAGTCTCCCTCCGATCCAAGGGGCCGCGCTTGCCCGGGTCTCCCCCCGGTCCTGGGGCCGCGCTGTCCGAAACTCCCTCCGATCCCCGAGGACGCGTTGCCCGAGTCTCCCCCTACGTCGCGGGGCCGCGCTACCCGAGGTTCTTTCCCCCGTTCTGGGGCCGCGCTGCCAGAGTCTTCCCCAAGTCACGGGGCCACGCTGCCCGATTCTGCACCCATGTCCCGGGGCCGCGCTACCCGAGTCTCCCCCCGGACCCGGGGACGCGCTGCCCGAGGATCTCCCCTTCCCGGGACCGAGCTGCCCGAGTCTCCCTCCGATCCAAGGGGCCGCGCTGCCCGGGTTCTCCCCCCGGTCCTAGGGCCGCGCTGTCCGAGATTCCCCCGGTCCTGGGGCCGCGGCTGTCCGAAAGTCCCTCCGATCCTCGAGGCCCGAGCTGCCCGAGTCTCCCTCCGATACAAGGGGCCGCGCTGCCCGGGCCTCCCCCCGGTCCTGGGGCCGCGCTGTCCGAATCTCCCTCCGATCCCCGGGGCCGCGCTGCCCGAGATTCCCCCGGTCCTGGGGCCGCCCTGTCGGAAACTCCCTCCGATTCCCCGAGGCCGCGTTGTCCGAGTCTCCCCTAAGTCCCGGGGTCGCGCTACCCGAGTCTCCCCCCGGTCCCGGGGACGCGCTGCCCGAGGTTCTCCCCGTTCCGGGGCCGCGCTGCCAGAGTCTCCCCAAGTACCGGGCCCGCGCTGCCCGAGTCTCACTCCGGATCCGGGGCCGCGATGTCCCAGTCTGCCCAAGTCCCGGGGCCGCGCTGCCCGAGTCTGCCCACGGTCCCGGGCCACGCTGCCCGGGTCTCCCCCCGGTCCTGGGGCCGCGCTGCCCGAGTCTCCCTCCTATCCCCGAGGCCGCGATGCCCGAGTCCCCCCTAAGTCCCGGGGCCGCGCTACCCGAGACTCCCCCAAGTCCCGGGGCCGCGCTGCCCGAGTCTCCCCCCAGCCCCTGTCCCGGGGCCGCGCTTCCCGAGTCTCCCCCCAGCCCCTGTCCCGGGGGCCGCGCTGCCCGAGTCCCCCCACATCCCGGGAATGCGTCGCCCGAGGCTCGCCCCGGTACCGGGGCCGCGCTGCCCAAGTCTGCCCCAAGTCCCGGGCCGCGCTGCCCGAGTCTGCCCCAAGTCCCGGGCCGCGCTGCCCGAGTCTCACTCCCGTACCGGGGCCGAGCTGCCCGAGTCTCCCTCCGATCCCCGGGGCCGCGCTGCCCGAGTCTGCCACTAGTCCCGGGGCCGCGCTGCCCGGGTCTCCACGAGGCACCGGGGCCGCGCTGCCCGAGTCTCCACAAGGGCACCGGGGCCGAGCTGCCCGTGTCTCCCTCCGATCCCCGAGGCCGCGCTGCCGGAGTCGCCCCCAAGTCCCGGGGCCGCGCTGATCGAGTCTCCCCCCCAGTCCCGGGGCCGCGCTGCCCGAGTCCCCCCACATCCCGGGAATGCGTTGCCCCGAGGCTCGCCCCGGTACCGGGGCCGCGCTGCCCGAGTCTGCCCCAAGTCCCAGGCCGCGCTGCCCGAGTCTGCCCCAAGTCCCGGGCCGCGCTGCCCGAGTCCCACTCCCGTACCGGGGCCGAGCTGCCCGAGTCTCCCCTCCAATCCCCGGGGCCGCGCTGCCCGAGTCCTGCCCCTAGTCCCGGGGCCGCGCTGCCCGATTCTCACCACGGTACCGCGGCCGCGCTGCCCGAGTCTCCACGAGGCACCGGGGCCGCGCTGCCCGAGTCCTCCACGAGGCACCGGGGCCGAGCTGCCGAGTCTCCTCCGATCCCCGAGGCCGCGCTGCCGGAGTCGCCCCCAAGTCCCGGGGCCCGCGCTGCCCGAGTCTCCCCCCAGTCCGGGGCCGCGCTGCCCGAGTCCCCCCACATCCCGGGAATGCGTTGTCCAAGGCTCGCCCCGGTACCGGGGCCGCGCTGCCCGAGTCTGCCACAAGTTCCGGGCCGCGCTGCCCGAGTCTGCCCCAAGTCCCGGCCGCGCTGCCCGAGTCTCACTCCGTACCGGGGCCGAGCTGCCCGAGTCTCCCTCCGATCCCCGGGGCCGCGCTGCCCGATTCTCGCCACGGTACCGCGCCGCGCTGCCCGAGTCTCCACGAGGCACCGGGGCCGCGCTGCCCGAGTCTCCACGAGGCACCGGGGCCGAGCTGCCCGAGTTCCCTCCGATCCCCGAGGCCGCGCTGCCGAGTCGCCCCCCAAGTCCCGGGGCCGCGCTGCCGAGTCTCCCCCCAGTCCCGGGGCCGTGCTGCCCGAGTCCCCCCACATCCCGGAATGCGTTGCCCGAGTCTCCCTCCGATCCAAGCGGCCGAGCTGCCCGGGTCTCCCCACGGTCCTGGGGCCGCGCTGCCCGAGTCTCCCTCCGATCCCCGGGGCCGCGCTGCCCGAGATTCCCCCGGTCCTGGGGCCGCCCTGTCGGAAACCTCCCTCCGATCCCCGAGGCCGCGTTGTCCGAGTCTCCCCTAAGTCCCGGGGTCGCGCTACCCGAGTCTCCCCCCGGTCCCGGGACGCGCTGCCCGAGTTTCTCCCCCGTTCCGGGGCCGCGCTGCCAGAGACTCCCCCAAGTACCGGCCGCGCTGCCCGAGTCTCACTCCGGATCCGGGGCCGCGATGTCCCAGTCTGCCCCAAGTCCCGGGCCGCGCTGCCCGAGTCTGCCCACGGTCCCGGGCCACGCTGCCCGGGTCTCCCCCCGGTCCTGGGGCCGCGCTGCCCGAGTCTCCCTCCTATCCCCGAGGCCGCGATGCCCGAGTCTCCCCTAAGTCCCGGGGCCGCGCTACCCGAGACTCCCCCCGGTCCCGTGGACCCGCTGCCCGAGTCTCCCTACGATCCCGAGGCCGCGCTGCCGGAGTCGCCCCAAGTTCCGGGGTCCGCGCTGCCCGAGTCTCCCCCGAGCCCCAAGTCCCGGGCCGCGCTGCCCGAGTCTGCCCCAAGTCCCGGGCCGCGCTGCCCGAGTCTCACTCCCGTACCGGGGCCGAGCTGCCCGAGTCTCCCTCCGATCCCCGGGGCCGCGCTGCCCGAGTCTGCCCCTAGTCCCGGGGCCGCGCTGCACGATTCTCACCACGGTACCGCGGCCGCGCTGCCCGAGTCTCCACGAGGCACCGGGGCCGCGCTGCCCGAGTCTCCACGAGGCACCGGGGCCGCGCTGCCCGAGTCTCCACGAGGCACCGGGGCCGAGCTGCCCGAGTCTCCCTCCGATCCCCGAGGCCGCGCTGCCGGAGTCGCCCCAAGTCCCGGGGCCGCGCTGATCGAGTCTCCCCCCAGTCCCGGGGCCGCGCTGCCCGAGTCCCCCACATCCGGGAATGCGTTGCCCGAGGCTCGCCCCGGTACCGGGGCCGCGCTGCCCGAGTCTGCCCCAAGTCCCGGGCCGCCTGCCCGAGTCTCACTCCCGTACCGGGGCCGAGCTGCCCAAGTCTCCCTCCGATCCCCGGGGCCGCGCTGCCCGAGTCTGCCCCTAGTCCGGGGCCGCGCTGCCCGATTCTCACCACGGTACCGCGGCCGCGCTGCCCGAGTCTCCACGAGGCACCGGGGCCGCGCTGCCCGATTCTCCACGAGGCACCGGGGCTGAGCTGCCGAGTCTCCCTCCGATCCCCGAGGCCGCGCTGCCGGAGTCGCCCCCAAGTCCGGGGCCGCGCTGCCCGAGTCTCCCCCCAGTCCCGGGGCCGTGCTGCCCGAGTCCCCCCACATCCCGGGGCGCGCTGCCCGAGTCTGCCCCAAGTCCCGGGCCGCGCGGCCCGAGTCTGCCCCAAGTCCAGGGCCGCGCTGCCCGAGTCTCACTCCGTACGGGGCCGAGCTGCCCGAGTCTCCCTCCGATCCCCGGGGCCGCGCTGCCCGAGTCTGCCCCAAGTCCCTAGGCCGCTGCTGCCGATTCTCACCACGGTACCCGCGGCCGCGCTGCCCGAGTCTCCACGAGGCACCGGGCCGCGCTGCCCGAGGAGGCACCGGGGCAGAGCTGCCCGAGTCTCCCTCCGATCCCCGAGGCCGCGCTGCCGGAGTCGCCCCCAAGTCCCGGGGCCGCGCTGCCCGAGTCTCCCCCCAGTCCCGGGGCCGCGCTGCCCGAGTCCCCCCACATCCCGGGAATGCGATGCCCGAGGCTCGCCCCGGTACCGGGGCCGCGCTGCCCGAGTCTGCCCCAAGTCCCGGGCCGCGCTGCCCGAGTCTGCCCCAAGTCCCGGGCCGCGCTGCCCGAGTCTCACTCCCGTACCGGGGCCGAGCTGCCCGAGTCTCCCTCCGATCCCCGGGGCCGCGCTGCCCGAGTCTCCCTCCGATCCCCGAGGCCGCGCTGCCGGAGTCGCCCCCAAGTCCCGGGGACGCGCTGACCGAGTCTCTCTCCGATCCCCGGAGTCGCGCAGCCCGAGTCTCGCCCAAGTCCCGGGGCCGCGCTGCCATAGTTTCCCCCCTTCCCGGGGCCGAGCTGCCCGAGTCTCCCTCCGATCCCCGGGGCCGCGCTGCCCGGGTCTCCCCCCGGTCCTGGGGCCGCGCTGTCCGAAACTCCCTCGGATCCCCGAGGCCGAGCTGCCCGAGTCTCCCTCCGATCCAAGGGGCCGCGCTGCCCGGGTCTCCCCCCGGTCCTGGGGCCGCGCTGTCCGAAACTCCCTCCGATCCCCGAGGCCGCGTTGCCCGAGTCTCCCCTACGTCGCGGGGCCGCGCTACCCGAGGTTCTTTCCCCGTTCTGGGGCCGCGCTGCCAGAGTCTTCCCCAAGTCACGGGGCCACGCTGCCCGATTCTGCCCCATGTCCGGGGCCGCGCTACCCGAGTCTCCCCCCGGACCCGGGGACGCGCTGCCCGAGGATCTCCCCTTCCGGGACCGAGCTGCCCGAGTCTCCCTCCGATCCAAGGGGCCGCGCTGCCCGATTCTCACCACGGTACCGCGGCCGCGCTGCCCGAGTCTCCACGAGGCACCGGGGCCGCGCTGCCCGAGTCTCCACGAGGCACCGGGGCCGAGCTGCCCGAGTCTCCCTCCGATCCCCGAGGCCGCGCTGCCGGAGTCGCCCCCAAGTCCCGGGGCCGCGCTGCCCGAGTCTCCCCCCAGTCCCGGGGCCGCGCTGCCCGAGTCCCCCCACATCCCGGGAATGCGTTGTCCAAGGCTCGCCCCGGTACCGGGGCCGCGCTGCCCGAGTCTGCCACAAGTTCCGGGCCGCGCTGCCCGAGTCTGCCCCAAGTCCCGGGCCGCGCTGCCCGAGTCTCACTCCCGTACCGGGGCCGAGCTGCCCGAGTCTCCCTCCGATCCCCGGGGCCGCGCTGCCCGATTCTCGCCACGGTACCGCGGCCGCGCTGCCCGAGTCTCCACGAGGCACCGGGGCCGCGCTGCCCGAGTCTCCACGAGGCACCGGGGCCGAGCTGCCCGAGTCTCCCTCCGATCCCCGAGGCCGCGCTGCCGGAGTCGCCCCCAAGTCCCGGGGCCGCGCTGCCCGAGTCTCCCCCCAGTCCCGGGGCCGTGCTGCCCGAGTCCCCCCACATCCCGGGAATGCGTTGCCCGAGTCTCCCTCCGATCCAAGCGGCCGAGCTGCCCGGGTCTCCCCACGGTCCTGGGGCCGCGCTGCCCGAGTCTCCCTCCGATCCCCGGGGCCGCGCTGCCCGAGATTCCCCCGGTCCTGGGGCCGCCCTGTCGGAAACTCCCTCCGATCCCGAGGCCGCGTTGTCCGAGTCTCCCCTAAGTCCCGGGGTCGCGCTACCCGAGTCTCCCCCCGGTCCCGGGGACGCGCTGCCCGAGTTTCTCCCCGTTCCGGGGCCGCGCTGCCAGAGACTCCCCCAAGTACCGGGCCGCGCTGCCCGAGTCTCACTCCGGATCCGGGGCCGCGATGTCCCAGTCTGCCCCAAGTCCCGGGGCCGCGCTGCCCGAGTCTGCCCACGGTCCCGGGCCACGCTGCCCGGGTCTCCCCCCGGTCCTGGGGCCGCGCTGCCCGAGTCTCCCTCCTATCCCCGAGGCCGCGATGCCCGAGTCTCCCCTAAGTCCCGGGGCCGCGCTACCCGAGACTCCCCCCGGTCCCGTGGACCCGCTGCCCGAGTCTCCCTACGATCCCCGAGGCCGCGCTGCCGGAGTCGCCCCCAAGTTCCGGGGCCGCGCTGCCCGAGTCTCCCCCGAGCCCCAAGTCCCGGGCCGCGCTGCCCGAGTCTGCCCCAAGTCCCGGGCCGCGCTGCCCGAGTCTCACTCCCGTACCGGGGCCGAGCTGCCCGAGTCTCCCTCCGATCCCCGGGGCCGCGCTGCCCGAGTCTGCCCCTAGTCCCGGGGCCGCGCTGCACGATTCTCACCACGGTACCGCGGCCGCGCTGCCCGAGTCTCCACGAGGCACCGGGGCCGCGCTGCCCGAGTCTCCACGAGGCACCGGGGCCGCGCTGCCCGAGTCTCCACGAGGCACCGGGGCCGAGCTGCCCGAGTCTCCCTCCGATCCCCGAGGCCGCGCTGCCGGAGTCGCCCCCAAGTCCCGGGGCCGCGCTGATCGAGTCTCCCCCCAGTCCCGGGGCCGCGCTGCCCGAGTCCCCCCCACACCGGGAATGCGTTGCCCGAGGCTCGCCCCGGTACCGGGGCCGCGCTGCCCGAGTCTGCCCCAAGTCCCGGGCCGCGCTGCCCGAGTCTCACTCCCGTACCGGGGCCGAGCTGCCCAAGTCTCCCTCCGATCCCCGGGGCCGCGCTGCCCGAGTCTGCCCCTAGTCCCGGGGCCGCGCTGCCCGATTCTCACCACGGTACCGCGGCCGCGCTGCCCGAGTCTCCACGAGGCACCGGGGCCGCGCTGCCCGATTCTCCACGAGGCACCGGGGCTGAGCTGCCCGAGTCTCCCTCCGATCCCCGAGGCCGCGCTGCCGGAGTCGCCCCCAAGTCCCGGGGCCGCGCTGCCCGAGTCTCCCCCCAGTCCCGGGGCCGTGCTGCCCGAGTCCCCCCACATCCCGGGGCCGCGCTGCCCGAGTCTGCCCCAAGTCCCGGGCCGCGCGGCCCGAGTCTGCCCCAAGTCCAGGGCCGCGCTGCCCGAGTCTCACTCCCGTACCGGGGCCGAGCTGCCCGAGTCTCCCTCCGATCCCCGGGGCCGCGCTGCCCGAGTCTGCCCCAAGTCCCTAGGCCGCGCTGCCCGATTCTCACCACGGTACCGCGGCCGCGCTGCCCGAGTCTCCACGAGGCACCGGGGCCGCGCTGCCCGAGTCTCCACGAGGCACCGGGGCAGAGCTGCCCGAGTCTCCCTCCGATCCCCGAGGCCGCGCTGCCGGAGTCGCCCCCAAGTCCCGGGGCCGCGCTGCCCGAGTCTCCCCCCAGTCCCGGGGCCGCGCTGCCCGAGTCCCCCCACATCCCGGGAATGCGATGCCCGAGGCTCGCCCCGGTACCGGGGCCGCGCTGCCCGAGTCTGCCCCAAGTCCCGGGCCGCGCTGCCCGAGTCTGCCCCAAGTCCCGGGCCGCGCTGCCCGAGTCTCACTCCCGTACCGGGGCCGAGCTGCCCGAGTCTCCCTCCGATCCCCGGGGCCGCGCTGCCCGAGTCTCCCTCCGATCCCCGAGGCCGCGCTGCCGGAGTCGCCCCCAAGTCCCGGGGACGCGCTGACCGAGTCTCTCTCCGATCCCCGGAGTCGCGCAGCCCGAGTCTCGCCCAAGTCCCGGGGCCGCGCTGCCATAGTTTCCCCCCTTCCCGGGGCCGAGCTGCCCGAGTCTCCCTCCGATCCCCGGGGCCGCGCTGCCCGGGTCTCCCCCCGGTCCTGGGGCCGCGCTGTCCGGAAACTCCCTCGGATCCCCGAGGCCGAGCTGCCCGAGTCTCCCTCCGATCCAAGGGGCCGCGCTGCCCGGGTCTCCCCCCGGTCCTGGGGCCGCGCTGTCCGAAACTCCCTCCGATCCCCGAGGCCGCGTTGCCCGAGTCTCCCCTACGTCGCGGGGCCGCGCTACCCGAGGTTCTTTCCCCGTTCTGGGGCCGCGCTGCCAGAGTCTTCCCCAAGTCACGGGCCACGCTGCCCGATTCTGCCCATGTCCCGGGGCCGCGCTACCGAGTCTCCCCCCGGACCCGGGGACGCGCTGCCCGAGGATCTCCCCTTCCCGGGACCGAGCTGCCCGAGTCTCCCTCCGATCCAAGGGGCCGCGCTGCCCGGGTCTCCCTCCGGACCCTAGGGCCGCGCTGTCCGAGATTCCCCCGGTCCTGGGGCCGCGCTGTCCGAAAGTCCCTCCGATCCTCGAGGCCGAGCTGCCCGAGTCTCCCTCCGATCCAAGGGGCCGCGCTGCCCGGGCCTCCCCCCGGTCCTGGGGCCGCGCTGTCCGAATCTCCCTCCGATCCCCGGGGCCGCGCTGCCCGAGATTCCCCCGGTCCTGGGGCCGCCCTGTCGGAAACTCCCTCCGATCCCCGAGGCCGCGTTGTCCGAGTCTCCCCTAAGTCCCGGGGTCGCGCTACCCGAGTCTCCCCCCGGACCCGGGGACGCGCTGCCCGAGGTTCTCCCCGTTCCGGGGCCGCGCTGCCCGAGTCTGCCCACGGTCCCGGGCCACGCTGCCCGGGTCTCCCCCCGGTCCTGGGCCGCGCTGCCCGAGTCTCCCTCCTATCCCCGAGGCCGCGATGCCCGAGTCTGCCCCAAGTCCCGGGGCCGCGCTGCCCGAGTCTGCCCACGGTCCCGGGCCACGCTGCCAGAGACTCCCCCCGGTCCCGTGGACGCGCTGCCCGAGTCTCCCTACGATCCCCGAGGCCGCGATGCCCGAGTCTGCCCCAAGTCCCGGGGCAGCGCTACCCGAGTCTCCCCCCAGCCCCTGTCCCGGGGCCGCGCTTCCCGAGTCTGCCCCAAGTCCCAGGCCGCGCTGCCCGAGTCTGCCCCAAGTCCCGGGCCGCGCTGCCCGAGTATCACTCCCGTACCGGGGCCGAGCTGCCCGAGTCTCCCTCCGATCCCCGGGGCCGCGCTGCCCGAGTCTGCCCCTAGTCCCGGGGCCGCGCTGCCCGGTTCTCACCACGGTACCGCGGCCGCGCTGCCCGAGTCTCCACGAGGCACCGGGGCCGCGTTGCCCGAGTCTCCACGAGGCACCGGGGCCGAGCTGCCCGAGTCTCCCTCCGATCCCCGAGGCCGCGCTGCCCGAGTCCCCCCACATCCCGGGAATGCGTTGCCCAAGGCTCGCCCCGGTACCGGGGCCGCGCTGCCCGAGTCTGCCCCAAGTTCCGGGCCGCGCTGCCCGGGTCTCCCCCCGGTCCTGGGGCCGCGATGTCCGAATCTCCCTCCGATCCCCGGGGCCGCGCTGCCCGAGATTCCCCCAGTCCTGGGGCCGCCCTGTCGGAAACTCCCTCCGATCCCCGAGGCCGCGTTGTCCGAGTCTCCCCTAAGTCCCGGGGCAGCGCTGCCCGAGTCTCCCCCCAGCCCCTGTCCCGGGGCCGCGCTTCCCGAGTCTCCCCCCAGCCCCTGTCCCGGGGCCGCGCTGCCCGAGTCCCCCCACATCCCGGGAATGCGTTGCCCGAGGCTCGCCCCGGCACCGGGGCCGCGCTGCCCGAGTCTGCCCCAAGTCCCAGGCCGCGCTGCCCGAGTCTGCCCCAAGTCCCGAGCCGCGCTGCCCGAGTCTCACTCCCGTACCGGGGCCGAGCTGCCCGAGTCTCCCTCCGATCCCCGGGGCCGCGCTGCCCGAGTCTGCCCCTAGTCCCGGGGCCGCGCTGCCCGATTCTCACCACGGTACCGCGGCCGCGCTGCCCGAGTCTCCACGAGGCACCGGGGACGCGCTGCCCGAGTCTCCACGAGGCACCGGGGCCGAGCTGCCCGAGTCTCCCTCCGATCCCCGAGGCCGCGCTGCCGGAGTCGCCCCCAAGTCCCGGGGCCGCGCTGCCCGAGTCTCCCCCCAGTCCCGGGGCCGCGCTGCCCGAGTCCCCCCACATCCCGGGAATGCGTTGCCCGAGGCTCGCCCCGGTACCGGGGCCGCGCTGCCCGAGTCTGCCCCAAGTTCCGGGCCGCGCTGCCCGAGTCTGCCCCAAGTCCCGGGCCGCGCTGCCCGTGTCTCACTCCCGTACCGGGGCCGAGCTGCCCGAGTCTCCCTCCGATCCCCGGGGCCGCGCTGCCCGATTCTCGCCACGGTACCGCGGCCGCGCTGCCCGATTCTCGCCACGGTACCGCGGCCGCGCTGCCCGAGTCTCCACGAGGCACCGGGGCCGCGCTGCCCGAGTCTCCACGAGGCACCGGGGCCGAGCTGCCCGAGTCTCCCTCCGATCCAAGCGGCCGAGCTGCCCGGGTCTCCCCCCGGTCCTGGGGCCGCGCTGCCCGAGTCTCCCTCCGATCCCCGGGGCCGCGCTGCCCGAGATTCCCCCGGTCCTGGGGCCGCCCTGTCGGAAACTCCCTCCGATCCCCGAGGCCGCGTTGTCCGAGTCTCCCCTAAGTCCCGGGGTCGCGCTACCCGAGTCTCCCCCCCGGTCCCGGGGACGCGCTGCCCGAGGTTCTCCCCGTTCCGGGGCCGCGCTGCCAGAGTCTCCCCCAACTACCGGGCCGCGCTGCCCGAGTCTCACTCCGGATCCGGGGCCGCGATGTCCCAGTCTGCCCCAAGTCCCGGGGCCGCGCTGCCCGAGTCTGCCCACGGTCCCGGGCCACGCTGCCCGGGTCTCCCCCCGGTCCTGGGGCCGCGCTGCCCGAGTCTCCCTCCTATCCCCGAGGCCGCGATGCCCGAGTCCCCCCTAAGTCCCGGGGCCGCGCTACCCGAGACTCCCCAAGTCCCGGGGCCGCGCTGCCCGAGTCTCCCCCCAGCCCCTGTCCCGGGGCCGCGCTTCCCGAGTCTCCCCCCAGCCCCTGTCCCGGGGCCGCGCTGCCCGAGTCCCCCCACATCCCGGGAATGCGTCGCCCGAGGCTCGCCCCGGTACCGGGGCCGCGCTGCCCAAGTCTGCCCCAAGTCCCGGGCCGCGCTGCCCGAGTCTGCCCCAAGTCCCGGGCCGCGCTGCCCGAGTCTCACTCCCGTACCGGGGCCGAGCTGCCCGAGTCTCCCTCCGATCCCCGGGGCCGCGCTGCCCGAGTCTGCCACTAGTCCCGGGGCCGCGCTGCCGGGTCTCCACGAGGCACCGGGGCCGCGCTGCCCGAGTCTCCACGAGGCACCGGGGCCGAGCTGCCCGTGTCTCCCTCCGATCCCCGGGGCCGAGCTGCCCGTGTCTCCCTCCGATCCCCGAGGCCGCGCTGCCGGAGTCGCCCCCAAGTCCCGGGGCCGCGCTGATCGAGTCTCCCCCCAGTCCCGGGGCCGCGCTGCCCGAGTCCCCCCACATCCCGGGAATGCGTTGCCCGAGGCTCGCCCCGGTACCGGGGCCGCGCTGCCCGAGTCTGCCCCAAGTCCCAGGCCGCGCTGCCCGAGTCTGCCCCAAGTCCCGGGCCGCGCTGCCCGAGTCTCACTCCCGTACCGGGGCCGAGCTGCCCGAGTCTCCCTCCGATCCCCGGGGCCGCGCTGCCCGAGTCTGCCCCTAGTCCCGGGGCCGCGCTGCCCGATTCTCACCACGGTACCGCGGCCGCGCTGCCCGAGTCTCCACGAGGCACCGGGGCCGCGCTGCCGGAGTCTCCACGAGGCACCGGGGCCGAGCTGCCCGAGTCTCCCTCCGATCCCCGAGGCCGCGCTGCCGGAGTCGCCCCCAAGTCCCGGGGCCGCGCTGCCCGAGTCTCCCCCCCAGTCCCGGGGCCGCGCTGCCCGAGTCCCCCCACATCCCGGGAATGCGTTGCCCGGGGCTCGCCCCGGTACCGGGGCCGCGATGCCCGAGTCTGCCCCAAGTTCCGGGCCGCGCTGCCCGAGTCTGCCCCAAGTCCCGGGCCGCGCTGCCCGAGTCTCACTCCCGTACCGGGGCCGAGCTGCCCGAGTCTCCCTCCGATCCCCGGGGCCGCGCTGCCCGATTCTCGCCACGGTACCGCGGCCGCGCTGCCCGATTCTCGCCACGGTACCGCGGCCGCGCTGCCCGAGTCTCCACGAGGCACCGGGGCCGCACTGCCCGAGTCTCCACGAGGCACCGGGGCCGAGCTGCCCGAGTCTCCCTCCGATCCCCGAGGCCGCGCTGCCGGAGTCGCCCCCAAGTCCCGGGGCCGCGCTGCCCGAGTCTCCCCCAGTCACGGGGCCGTGCTGCCCGAGTCCCCCCACATCCCGGGAATGCGTTGCCCGAGTCTCCCTCCGATCCAAGCGGCCGAGCTGCCCGGGTCTCCCCCCGGTCCTGGGGCCGCGCTGCCCGAGTCTCCCTCCGATCCCCGGGGCCGCGCTGCCCGAGATTCCCCCGGTCCTGGGGCCGCCCTGTCGGAAACTCCCTCCGATCCCCGAGGCCGCGTTGTCCGAGTCTCCCCTAAGTCCCGGGGTCGCGCTACCCGAGTCTCCCCCCGGTCCCGGGGACGCGCTGCCCGAGTCTCCCTCCGATCCCCGGGGCCGCGCTGCCCGAGATTCCCCCGGTCCTGGGGCCGCCCTGTCGGAAACTCCCTCCGATCCCCGGGGCCGCGCTGCCCGAGTCTGCCCCAAGTCCCGGGGCCGCGCTGCCCGAGTCTCCCCCCAGTCCCGGGGCCGCGCTGCCCGAGTCCCCCCACATCCCGGGAATGCGATGCCCGAGGCTCGCCCGGTACCGGGGCCGCGCTGCCCGAGTCTGCCCCAAGTCCCGGGCCGCGCTGCCCGAGTCTGCCCCAAGTCCCGGGCCGCGCTGCCCGAGACTCACTCCCGTACAGGGGCCGAGCTGCCCGAGTCTCCCTCCGATCCCCGGGGCCGCGCTGCCCGAGTCTCCCTCCGATCCCCGAGGCCGCGCTGCCGGAGTCGCCCCCAAGTCCCGGGGACGCGCTGCCCGAGTCTCTCTCCGATCCCCGGAGTCGCGCAGCCCGAGTCTCGCCCAAGTCCCGGGGCCGCGCTGCCATAGTTTCCCCCCTTCCCGGGGCCGAGCTGCCCGAGTCTCCCTCCGATCCCCGGGGCCGCGCTGCCCTGGTCTCCCCCCGGTCCTGGGGCCGCGCTGTCCGAAACTCCCTCGGATCCCCGAGGCCGAGCTGCCCGAGTCTCCCTCCGATCCAAGGGGCCGCGCTGCCCGGGTCTCCCCCCGGTCCTGGGGCCGCGCTGTCCGAAACTCCCTCCGATCCCCGAGGCCGCGTTGCCCGAGTCTCCCCTACGTCGCGGGGCCGCGCTACCCGAGGTTCTTTCCCCGTTCTGGGGCCGCGCTGCCAGAGTCTTCCCCAAGTCACGGGGCCACGCTGCCCGATTCTGCCCCATGTCCCGGGGCCGCGCTACCCGAGTCTCCCCCCGGTCCCGGGGACGCGCAGCCCGAGGATCTCCCCCTCCCGGGACCGAGCTGCCCGAGTCTCACTCCCGTACCGGGGCCGAGCTGCCCGAGTCTCCCTCCGATCCCCGGGTCCGCGCTGCCCGAGTCTGCCCCTAGTCCCGGGGCCGCGCTGCCCGATTCTCACCACGGTACCGCGGCCGCGCTGCCCGAGTCTCCACGAGGCACCGGGGCCGCGCTGCCCGAGTCTCCACGAGGCACCGGGGCCGAGCTGCCCGAGTCTCCCTCCGATCCCCGAGGCCGCGCTGCCGGAGTCGCCCCCAAGTCCCGGGGCCGCGCTGCCCGAGTCTCCCCCCAGTCCCGGGGCCGCGCTGCCCGAGTCCCCCCACATCCCGGGAATGCGTTGCCCGAGGCTCGCCCCGGTACCGGGGCCGCGCTGCCCGAGTCTGCCCCAAGTTCCGGGCCGCGCTGCCCGAGTCTGCCCCAAGTCCCGGGCCGCGCTGCCCGAGTCTCACTCCCGTACCGGGGCCGAGCTGCCCGAGTCTCCCTCCGATCCCCGGGGCCGCGCTGCCCGATTCTCGCCACGGTACCGCGGCCGCGCTGCCCGATTCTCGCCACGGTACCGCGGGCCGCGCTGCCCGAGTCTCCACGAGGCACCGGAGCCGCGCTGCCCGAGTCTCCACGAGGCACCGGGGCCGAGCTGCCCGAGTCTCCCTCCGATCCCCGAGGCCGCGCTGCCGGAGTCGCCCCCAAGTCCCGGGGCCGCGCTGCCCGAGTCTCCCCCAGTCCCGGGGCCGTGCTGCCCGAGTCCCCCCACATCCCGGGAATGCGTTGCCCGAGTCTCCCTCCGATCCAAGCGGCCGAGCTGCCCGGGTCTCCCCCCGGTCCTGGGGCCGCGCTGCCCGAGTCTCCCTCCGATCCCCGGGGCCGCGCTGCCCGAGATTCCCCCGGTCCTGGGGCCGCCCTGTCGGAAACTCCCTCCGATCCCCGAGGCCGCGTTGTCCGAGTCTCCCCTAAGTCCCGGGGTCGCTCTACCCGAGTCTCCCCCCGGTCCCGGGGACGCGCTGCCCGAGTCTCCCTCCGATCCCCGGGGCCGCGCTGCCCGAGATTCCCCCGGTCCTGGGGCCGCCCTGTCGGAAACTCCCTCCGATCCCCGGGGCCGCGCTGCCCGAGTCTGCCCCAAGTCCCGGGGCCGCGCTGCCCGATTCTCACCACGGTACCGCGGCCGCGCTGCCCGAGTCTCCACGAGGCACCGGGGCCGCGCTGCCCGAGTCTCCACGAGGCACCGGTGCCGAGCTGCCCGAGTCTCCACGAGGCACCGGGGCCGAGCTGCCCGAGTCTCCCTCCGATCCCCGAGGCCGCGCTGCCGGAGTCGCCCCCAAGTCCCGGGGCCGCGCTGCCCGAGTCTCCCCCCAGTCCCGGGGCCGCGCTGCCCGAGATTCCCCCGGTCCTGGGGCCGCCCTGTCGGAAACTCCCTCCGATCCCCGAGGCCGCGTTGTCCGAGTCTCCCCTAAGTCCCGGGGTCGCGCTACCCGAGTCTCCCCCCGGACCCGGGGACGCGCTGCCCGAGGTTCTCCCCGTTCCGGGCCGCGCTGCCCGAGTCTGCCCACGGTCCCGGGCCACGCTGCCCGGGTCTCCCCCCGGTCCTGGGGCCGCGCTGCCCGAGTCTCCCTCCTATCCCCGAGGCCGCGATGCCCGAGTCTGCCCCAAGTCCCGGGGCCGCGCTGCCCGAGTCTGCCCACGGTCCCGGGCCACGCTGCCAGAGACTCCCCCCGGTCCCGTGGACGCGCTGCCCGAGTCTCCCTACGATCCCCGAGGCCGCGATGCCCGAGTCTGCCCCA
Source organism: Hypanus sabinus (assembly GCF_030144855.1). Taxonomy (NCBI): domain Eukaryota; kingdom Metazoa; phylum Chordata; class Chondrichthyes; order Myliobatiformes; family Dasyatidae; genus Hypanus; species Hypanus sabinus. The sequence goes on along the minus strand of NW_026780210.1, from coordinate 8,950 downwards.
AGTCCCGGGGCAGCGCTACCCGAGTCTCCCCCCAGCCCCTGTCCCGGTGCCGCGCTTCCCGAGTCTGCCCCAAGTCCCAGGCCGCGCTGCCCGAGTCTGCCCCAAGTCCCGGGCCGCGCTGCCCGAGTATCACTCCCGTACCGGGGCCGAGCTGCCCGAGTCTCCCTCCGATCCCCGGGGCCGCGCTGCCCGAGTCTGCCCCTAGTCCCGGGGCCGCGCTGCCCGGTTCTCACCACGGTACCGCGGCCGCGCTGCCCGAGTCTCCACGAGGCACCGGGGCCGCGTTGCCCGAGTCTCCACGAGGCACCGGGGCCGAGCTGCCCGAGTCTCCCTCCGATCCCCGAGGCCGCGCTGCCCGAGTCCCCCCACATCCCGGGAATGCGTTGCCCAAGGCTCGCCCCGGTACCGGGGCCGCGCTGCCCGAGTCTGCCCCAAGTTCCGGGCCGCGCTGCCCGGGTCTCCCCCCGGTCCTGGGGCCGCGATGTCCGAATCTCCCTCCGATCCCCGGGGCCGCGCTGCCCGAGATTCCCCCAGTCCTGGGGCCGCCCTGTCGGAAACTCCCTCCGATCCCCGAGGCCGCGTTGTCCGAGTCTCCCCTAAGTCCCGGGGCAGCGCTGCCCGAGTCTCCCCCCAGCCCCTGTCCCGGGGCCGCGCTTCCCGAGTCTCCCCCCAGCCCCTGTCCCGGGGCCGCGCTGCCCGAGTCCCCCCACATCCCGGGAATGCGTTGCCCGAGGCTCGCCCCGGCACCGGGGCCGCGCTGCCCGAGTCTGCCCCAAGTCCCAGGCCGCGCTGCCCGAGTCTGCCCCAAGTCCCGAGCCGCGCTGCCCGAGTCTCACTCCCGTACCGGGGCCGAGCTGCCCGAGTCTCCCTCCGATCCCCGGGGCCGCGCTGCCCGAGTCTGCCCCTAGTCCCGGGGCGGCGCTGCCCGATTCTCACCACGGTACCGCGGCCGCGCTGCCCGAGTCTCCACGAGGCACCGGGGACGCGCTGCCCGAGTCTCCACGAGGCACCGGGGCCGAGCTGCCCGAGTCTCCCTCCGATCCCCGAGGCCGCGCTGCCGGAGTCGCCCCCAAGTCCCGGGGCCGCGCTGCCCGAGTCTCCCCCCAGTCCCGGGGCCGCGCTGCCCGAGTCCCCCCACATCCCGGGAATGCGTTGCCCGAGGCTCGCCCCGGTACCGGGGCCGCGCTGCCCGAGTCTGCCCCAAGTTCCGGGCCGCGCTGCCCGAGTCTGCCCCAAGTCCCGGGCCGCGCTGCCCGTGTCTCACTCCCGTACCGGGGCCGAGCTGCCCGAGTCTCCCTCCGATCCCCGGGGCCGCGCTGCCCGATTCTCGCCACGGTACCGCGGCCGCGCTGCCCGATTCTCGCCACGGTACCGCGGCCGCGCTGCCCGAGTCTCCACGAGGCACCGGGGCCGCGCTGCCCGAGTCTCCACGAGGCACCGGGGCCGAGCTGCCCGAGTCTCCCTCCGATCCAAGCGGCCGAGCTGCCCGGGTCTCCCCCCGGTCCTGGGGCCGCGCTGCCCGAGTCTCCCTCCGATCCCCGGGGCCGCGCTGCCCGAGATTCCCCCGGTCCTGGGGCCGCCCTGTCGGAAACTCCCTCCGATCCCCGAGGCCGCGTTGTCCGAGTCTCCCCCTAAGTCCCGGGGTCGCGCTACCCGAGTCTCCCCCCGGTCCCGGGGACGCGCTGCCCGAGGTTCTCCCCGTTCCGGGGCCGCGCTGCCAGAGTCTCCCCCAACTACCGGGCCGCGCTGCCCGAGTCTCACTCCGGATCCGGGGCCGCGATGTCCCAGTCTGCCCCAAGTCCCGGGGCCGCGCTGCCCGAGTCTGCCCACGGTCCCGGGCCACGCTGCCCGGGTCTCCCCCGGTCCTGGGGCCGCGCTGCCCGAGTCTCCCTCCTATCCCCGAGGCCGCGATGCCCGAGTCCCCCCTAAGTCCCGGGGCCGCGCTACCCGAGACTCCCCCAAGTCCCGGGGCCGCGCTGCCCGAGTCTCCCCCCCAGCCCCTGTCCCGGGGCCGCGCTTCCCGAGTCTCCCCCCAGCCCCTGTCCCGGGGCCGCGCTGCCCGAGTCCCCCCACATCCCGGGAATGCGTCGCCCGAGGCTCGCCCCGGTACCGGGGCCGCGCTGCCCAAGTCTGCCCCAAGTCCCGGGCCGCGCTGCCCGAGTCTGCCCCAAGTCCCGGGCCGCGCTGCCCGAGTCTCACTCCCGTACCGGGGCCGAGCTGCCCGAGTCTCCCTCCGATCCCCGGGGCCGCGCTGCCCGAGTCTGCCACTAGTCCCGGGGCCGCGCTGCCCGGGTCTCCACGAGGCACCGGGGCCGCGCTGCCCGGGGTCTCCACGAGGCACCGGGGCCGAGCTGCCCGTGTCTCCCTCCGATCCCCGGGGCCGAGCTGCCCGTGTCTCCCTCCGATCCCCGAGGCCGCGCTGCCGGAGTCGCCCCCAAGTCCCGGGGCCGCGCTGATCGAGTCTCCCCCCAGTCCCGGGGCCGCGCTGCCCGAGTCCCCCCACATCCCGGGAATGCGTTGCCCGAGGCTCGCCCCGGTACCGGGGCCGCGCTGCCCGAGTCTGCCCCAAGTCCCAGGCCGCGCTGCCCGAGTCTGCCCCCAAGTCCCGGGCCGCGCTGCCCGAGTCTCACTCCCGTACCGGGGCCGAGCTGCCCGAGTCTCCCTCCGATCCCCGGGGCCGCGCTGCCCGAGTCTGCCCCTAGTCCCGGGGCCGCGCTGCCCGATTCTCACCACGGTACCGCGGCCGCGCTGCCCGAGTCTCCACGAGGCACCGGGGCCGCGCTGCCGGAGTCTCCACGAGGCACCGGGGCCGAGCTGCCCGAGTCTCCCTCCGATCCCCGAGGCCGCGCTGCCGGAGTCGCCCCCAAGTCCCGGGGCCGCGCTGCCCGAGTCTCCCCCCAGTCCCGGGGCCGCGCTGCCCGAGTCCCCCCACATCCCGGGAATGCGTTGCCCGGGGCTCGCCCCGGTACCGGGGCCGCGATGCCCGAGTCTGCCCCAAGTTCCGGGCCGCGCTGCCCGAGTCTGCCCCAAGTCCCGGGCCGCGCTGCCCGAGTCTCACTCCCGTACCGGGGCCGAGCTGCCCGAGTCTCCCTCCGATCCCCGGGGCCGCGCTGCCCGATTCTCGCCACGGTACCGCGGCCGCGCTGCCCGATTCTCGCCACGGTACCGCGGCCGCGCTGCCCGAGTCTCCACGAGGCACCGGGGCCGCACTGCCCGAGTCTCCACGAGGCACCGGGGCCGAGCTGCCCGAGTCTCCCTCCGATCCCCGAGGCCGCGCTGCCGGAGTCGCCCCCAAGTCCCGGGGCCGCGCTGCCCGAGTCTCCCCCAGTCACGGGGCCGTGCTGCCCGAGTCCCCCCACATCCCGGGAATGCGTTGCCCGAGTCTCCCTCCGATCCAAGCGGCCGAGCTGCCCGGGTCTCCCCCCGGTCCTGGGGCCGCGCTGCCCGAGTCTCCCTCCGATCCCCGGGGCCGCGCTGCCCGAGATTCCCCCGGTCCTGGGGCCGCCCTGTCGGAAACTCCCTCCGATCCCCGAGGCCGCGTTGTCCGAGTCTCCCCTAAGTCCCGGGGTCGCGCTACCCGAGTCTCCCCCCGGTCCCGGGGACGCGCTGCCCGAGTCTCCCTCCGATCCCCGGGGCCGCGCTGCCCGAGATTCCCCCGGTCCTGGGGCCGCCCTGTCGGAAACTCCCTCCGATCCCCGGGGCCGCGCTGCCCGAGTCTGCCCCAAGTCCCGGGGCCGCGCTGCCCGAGTCTCCCCCCAGTCCCGGGGCCGCGCTGCCCGAGTCCCCCCACATCCCGGGAATGCGATGCCCGAGGCTCGCCCCGGTACCGGGGCCGCGCTGCCCGAGTCTGCCCCAAGTCCCGGGCCGCGCTGCCCGAGTCTGCCCCAAGTCCCGGGCCGCGCTGCCCGAGACTCACTCCCGTACAGGGGCCGAGCTGCCCGAGTCTCCCTCCGATCCCCGGGGCCGCGCTGCCCGAGTCTCCCTCCGATCCCCGAGGCCGCGCTGCCGGAGTCGCCCCCAAGTCCCGGGGACGCGCTGCCCGAGTCTCTCTCCGATCCCCGGAGTCGCGCAGCCCGAGTCTCGCCCAAGTCCCGGGGCCGCGCTGCCATAGTTTCCCCCCTTCCCGGGGCCGAGCTGCCCGAGTCTCCCTCCGATCCCCGGGGCCGCGCTGCCCTGGTCTCCCCCCGGTCCTGGGGCCGCGCTGTCCGAAACTCCCTCGGATCCCCGAGGCCGAGCTGCCCGAGTCTCCCTCCGATCCAAGGGGCCGCGCTGCCCGGGTCTCCCCCCGGTCCTGGGGCCGCGCTGTCCGAAACTCCCTCCGATCCCCGAGGCCGCGTTGCCCGAGTCTCCCCTACGTCGCGGGGCCGCGCTACCCGAGGTTCTTTCCCCGTTCTGGGGCCGCGCTGCCAGAGTCTTCCCCAAGTCACGGGGCCACGCTGCCCGATTCTGCCCCATGTCCCGGGCCGCGCTACCCGAGTCTCCCCCCGGTCCCGGGGACGCGCAGCCCGAGGATCTCCCCCTCCCGGGACCGAGCTGCCCGAGTCTCACTCCCGTACCGGGGCCGAGCTGCCCGAGTCTCCCTCCGATCCCCGGGTCCGCGCTGCCCGAGTCTGCCCCTAGTCCCGGGGCCGCGCTGCCCGATTCTCACCACGGTACCGCGGCCGCGCTGCCCGAGTCTCCACGAGGCACCGGGGCCGCGCTGCCCGAGTCTCCACGAGGCACCGGGGCCGAGCTGCCCGAGTCTCCCTCCGATCCCCGAGGCCGCGCTGCCGGAGTCGCCCCCAAGTCCCGGGGCCGCGCTGCCCGAGTCTCCCCCCAGTCCCGGGGCCGCGCTGCCCGAGTCCCCCCACATCCCGGGAATGCGTTGCCCGAGGCTCGCCCCGGTACCGGGGCCGCGCTGCCCGAGTCTGCCCCAAGTTCCGGGCCGCGCTGCCCGAGTCTGCCCCAAGTCCCGGGCCGCGCTGCCCGAGTCTCACTCCCGTACCGGGGCCGAGCTGCCCGAGTCTCCCTCCGATCCCCGGGGCCGCGCTGCCCGATTCTCGCCACGGTACCGCGGCCGCGCTGCCCGATTCTCGCCACGGTACCGCGGCCGCGCTGCCCGAGTCTCCACGAGGCACCGGAGCCGCGCTGCCCGAGTCTCCACGAGGCACCGGGGCCGAGCTGCCCGAGTCTCCCTCCGATCCCCGAGGCCGCGCTGCCGGAGTCGCCCCCAAGTCCCGGGGCCGCGCTGCCCGAGTCTCCCCCAGTCCCGGGGCCGTGCTGCCCGAGTCCCCCCACATCCCGGGAATGCGTTGCCCGAGTCTCCCTCCGATCCAAGCGGCCGAGCTGCCCGGGTCTCCCCCCGGTCCTGGGGCCGCGCTGCCCGAGTCTCCCTCCGATCCCCGGGGCCGCGCTGCCCGAGATTCCCCCGGTCCTGGGGCCGCCCTGTCGGAAACTCCCTCCGATCCCCGAGGCCGCGTTGTCCGAGTCTCCCCTAAGTCCCGGGGTCGCTCTACCCGAGTCTCCCCCCGGTCCCGGGGACGCGCTGCCCGAGTCTCCCTCCGATCCCCGGGGCCGCGCTGCCCGAGATTCCCCCGGTCCTGGGGCCGCCCTGTCGGAAACTCCCTCCGATCCCGGGGCCGCGCTGCCCGAGTCTGCCCAAGTCCCGGGGCCGCGCTGCCCGATTCTCACCACGGTACCGCGGCCGCGCTGCCCGAGTCTCCACGAGGCACCGGGGCCGCGCTGCCCGAGTCTCCACGAGGCACCGGTGCCGAGCTGCCCGAGTCTCCACGAGGCACCGGGGCCGAGCTGCCCGAGTCTCCCTCCGATCCCCGAGGCCGCGCTGCCGGAGTCGCCCCCAAGTCCGGGGCCGCGCTGCCCGAGTCTCCCCCCAGTCCCGGGGCCGCGCTGCCCGAGATTCCCCCGGTCCTGGGGCCGCCCTGTCGGAAACTCCCTCCGATCCCCGAGGCCGCGTTGTCCGAGTCTCCCCTAAGTCCCGGGGTCGCGCTACCCGAGTCTCCCCCCGGACCCGGGGACGCGCTGCCCGAGGTTCTCCCCGTTCCGGGGCCGCGCTGCCCGAGTCTGCCCACGGTCCCGGGCCACGCTGCCCGGGTCTCCCCCCGGTCCTGGGGCCGCGCTGCCCGAGTCTCCCTCCTATCCCCGAGGCCGCGATGCCCGAGTCTGCCCCAAGTCCCGGGGCCGCGCTGCCCGAGTCTGCCCACGGTCCCGGGCCACGCTGCCAGAGACTCCCCCCGGTCCCGTGGACGCGCTGCCCGAGTCTCCCTACGATCCCCGAGGCCGCGATGCCCGAGTCTGCCCCAAGTCCCGGGGCAGCGCTACCCGAGTCTCCCCCCAGCCCCTGTCCCGGGGCCGCGCTTCCCGAGTCTGCCCCAAGTCCCAGGCCGCGCTGCCCGAGTCTGCCCAAGTCCCGGCCGCGCTGCCCGAGTATCACTCCCGTACCGGGGCCGAGCTGCCCGAGTCTCCCTCCGATCCCCGGGGCCGCGCTGCCCGAGTCTGCCCCTAGTCCCGGGGCCGCGCTGCCCGGTTCTCACCACGGTACCGCGGCCGCGCTGCCCGAGTCTCCACGAGGCACCGGGGCCGCGTTGCCCGAGTCTCCACGAGGCACCGGGGCCGAGCTGCCCGAGTCTCCCTCCGATCCCCGAGGCCGCGCTGCCCGAGTCCCCCCACATCCCGGGAATGCGTTGCCCAAGGCTCGCCCCGGTACCGGGGCCGCGCTGCCCGAGTCTGCCCCAAGTTCCGGGCCGCGCTGCCCGGGTCTCCCCCCGGTCCTGGGGCCGCGATGTCCGAATCTCCCTCCGATCCCCGGGCCGCGCTGCCCGAGATTCCCCCAGTCCTGGGGCCGCCCTGTCGGAAACTCCTCCGATCCCCGAGCCGCGTTGTCCGAGTCTCCCCTAAGTCCCGGGGCAGCGCTGCCCGAGTCTCCCCCCAGCCCCTGTCCCGGGGCCGCGCTTCCGAGTCTCCCCCCAGCCCCTGTCCCGGGGCCGAGCTGCCCGAGTCCCCCCCACATCCCGGGAATGCGTTGCCCGAGGCTCGCCCCGGCACCGGGGCCGCGCTGCCCGAGTCTGCCCCAAGTCCCAGGCCGCGCTGCCCGAGTCTGCCCCAAGTCCCGAGCCGCGCTGCCCGAGTCTCACTCCCGTACCGGGGCCGAGCTGCCCGAGTCTCCCTCCGATCCCCGGGGCCGCGCTGCCCGAGTCTGCCCCTAGTCCCGGGGCCGCGCTGCCCGATTCTCACCACGGTACCGCGGCCGCGCTGCCGAGTCTCCACGAGGCACCGGGGACGCGCTGCCCGAGTCTCCACGAGGCACCGGGGCCGAGCTGCCCGAGTCTCCCTCCGATCCCCGAGGCCGCGCTGCCGGAGTCGCCCCCAAGTCCCGGGGCCGCGCTGCCCGAGTCTCCCCCCAGTCCCGGGGCCGCGCTGCCCGAGTCCCCCACATCCCGGGAATGCGTTGCCCGAGGCTCGCCCCGTACCGGGGCCGCGCTGCCCGAGTCTGCCCCAAGTTCCGGGCCGCGCTGCCCGAGTCTGCCCCAAGTCCCGGCCGCGCTGCCGTGTCTCACTCCCGTACCGGGGCCGAGCTGCCCGAGTCTCCCTCCGATCCCCGGGGCCGCGCTGCCCGATTCTCGCCACGGTACCGCGGCCGCGCTGCCCGATTCTCGCCACGGTACCGCGGCCGCGCTGCCCGAGTCTCCACGAGGCACCGGGGCCGCGCTGCCGAGTCTCCACGAGGCACCGGGGCCGAGCTGCCCGAGTCTCCCTCCGATCCAAGCGGCCGAGCTGCCCGGGTCTCCCCCGGTCCTGGGCCGCGCTGCCCGAGTCTCCCTCCGATCCCCGGGGCCGCGCTGCCCGAGATTCCCCCGGTCCTGGGGCCGCCCTGTCGGAAACTCCCTCCGATCCCCGAGGCCGCGTTGTCCGAGTCTCCCCTAAGTCCCGGGGTCGCGCTACCCGAGTCTCCCCCCGGTCCCGGGGACGCGCTGCCCGAGGTTCTCCCCGTTCGGGGCCGCGCTGCCAGAGTCTCCCCCAACTACCGGCCGCGCTGCCCGAGTCTCACTCCGGATCCGGGGCCGCGATGTCCCAGTCTGCCCCAAGTCCCGGGGCCGCGCTGCCCGAGTCTGCCCACGGTCCCGGGCCACGCTGCCCGGGTCTCCCCCCGGTCCTGGGGCCGCGCTGCCCGAGTCTCCCTCCTATCCCCGAGGCCGCGATGCCCGAGTCCCCCCTAAGTCCCGGGGCCGCGCTACCCGAGACTCCCCCAAGTCCCGGGGCCGCGCTGCCCGAGTCTCCCCCCAGCCCCTGTCCCGGGGCCGCGCTTCCCGAGTCTCCCCCCAGCCCCTGTCCCGGGGCCGCGCTGCCCGAGTCCCCCCACATCCCGGGAATGCGTCGCCCGAGGCTCGCCCCGGTACCGGGGCCGCGCTGCCCAAGTCTGCCCCAAGTCCCGGGCCGCGCTGCCCGAGTCTGCCCAAGTCCCGGGCCGCGCTGCCCGAGTCTCACTCCCGTACCGGGGCGAGCTGCCCGAGTCTCCCTCCGATCCCCGGGGCCGCGCTGCCCGAGGTCTGCCACTAGTCCCGGGGCCGCGCTGCCCGGGTCTCCACGAGGCACCGGGGCCGCGCTGCCGAGTCTCCACGAGGCACCGGGGCCGAGCTGCCCGTGTCTCCCTCCGATCCCCGGGCCGAGCTGCCCGTGTCTCCCTCCGATCCCCGAGGCCGCGCTGCCGGAGTCGCCCCCAAGTCCCGGGCCGCGCTGATCGAGTCTCCCCCCAGTCCGGGGCCGCGCTGCCCGAGTCCCCCCACATCCCGGGAATGCGTTGCCCGAGGCTCGCCCCGGTACCGGGGCCGCGCTGCCCGAGTCTGCCCCAAGTCCCAGGCCGCGCTGCCCGAGTCTGCCCCAAGTCCCGGGCCGCGCTGCCGAGTCTCACTCCCGTACCGGGGCCGAGCTGCCCGAGTCTCCCTCCGATCCCCGG
>NW_026780209.1:0-49000 GCF_030144855.1 Hypanus sabinus | reverse complement strand
TCCCATTACCCTGATCCAGATATCACACTGGTCCCATTACCCTGATCCAGATAACACACTGGTCCCATTACCCTGATCCGGATAACACACTGGTCCCATTACCCTGATCCAGATAACTCACTGGTCCCATTACCCTGATCCAGATAACACACTGGTCCCATTACTCTGATCCAGATAACGCACTGGTCCCATTACCCTGATCCAGATAACACACGGGTCCCATTACCCTGATCCAGATAACACACTGGTCCCATTACCCTGATCCAGATAACACACTGGTACCATTACCCTGATCCAGATAACACACTGGTCCCATTACCCTGATCCAGATAACACTCTGGTCCCATTACCCTGATCCAGATAACACACTGGTCCCATTACCCTGATCCAGATAACACACTGGTCCCATTACCTTGACCAAAGAACACTCTGGTCCCATTACCCTGATCCAGATAACACACTGGTCCCATTACCCTGATCCAGATAACTCACTGGTCCCATTACCCTGATCCAGAAACACACTGGTCCCATTACCCTGATCCAGATAACTCACTGGTCCCATTACCCTGATCCAGATAACACACTGGTCCCATTACCCTGATCCTGATAACACACTGGTCCCATTACCCTGATCCAGATAACACACTGGTCCCATTACCCTGATCCAGATAACACACTGGTCCCATTACCCTGATCCAGATAACACACTGGTCCCATTACCCTGATCCAGATAACACACTGGTCCCATTACCCTGATCCAGATAGCACACTGGTCCCATTACCCTGATCCAGATAACACACTGGTCCCATTACCCTGATCCAGATATCACACTGGTCCCATTACCCTGATCCAGATAACACACTGGTCCCATTACCCTGATCCGGATAACACACTGGTCCCATTACCCTGATCCAGATAACTCACTGGTCCCATTACCCTGATCCAGATAACACACTGGTCCCATTACTCTGATCCAGATAACGCACTGGTCCCATTACCCTGATCCAGATAACACACGGGTCCCATTTTCCTGATCCAGATAACACACTGGTCCCATTACCCTGATCCAGATAACACACTGGTCCCATTACCTTGACCAAAGAACACTCTGGTCCCATTACCCTGATCCAGATAACACACTGGTCCCATTACCCTGATCCAGATAACTCACTGGTCCCATTACCCTGATCCAGAAACACACTGGTCCCATTACCCTGATCCAGATAACTCACTGGTCCCATTACCCTGATCCAGATAACACACTGGTCCCATTACCCTGATCCAGATAACACACTGGTCTCATTACCCTGATCCAGATAACACACTGGTCCCATTACCCTGATCCAGATAACACACTGGTCCCATTACCCTGATCCAGATAACACACTGGTCCCATTACCCTGATCCAGATAACACACTGGTCCCATTACGCTGATCCAGATAACACAATGGTCCCAATACCTTGACCCAAAGAACACTCTGGTCCCATTACCCTGATCCAGAAAACACACTGGTCCCATTACCCTGATCCAGATAACACACTGGTCTCATTAACCTGATCCAGATAACACACTGGTCCCATTACCTTGATTCCGATAACATACTGGTCCCATTACCCTGATGCAGATAACACACTGGTCCCATTACCCTGATCCAGATATCACACTGGTCCCATACCCTGATCCAGATAACACACTGGTCCCATTACCCTGATCCAGATAACACACTGGTCCCATTACCCTGATCCAGATAACACACTGGTCCCATTACCCTGATCCAGCTAACACACTGGTCCCATTACCCTGATCCAGATAACACACTGGTCCCATTACCCTGATCCAGATAACACACTGGTCCCATTACCCTGATCCAGATATCACACTGGTCCCATTACCCAGATCCAGATAACACACTGGTCCCATTACCCTGATCCAGATAACACACTGGTCCCATTACCTTGACCCAAAGAACACTCTGGTCCCATTACCCTGATCCAGATAACACACTGATCCCATTACCCTGATCCAGATAACACACTGGTCCCATTACCCTGATCCAGATAACACACTGGTCCTATTACCCTGATCCAGATAACACACTGGTCCCATTACCCTGATCCAGATAACACACTGGTCCCATTACCCTGATCCAGATAACACACTGGTCCCATTACCCTGATCCAGATAACTCACTGGTCCCTTTACCCTGATCCAGATAACACACTGGTCCCATTACCCTGATCCAGATAACACACTGGTCCCATTACCCTGATCCAGATAACACACTGGTCCCATTACCTTGACCCAAAGAACACTCTGGTCCCATTACCCTGATCCAGATAACACACTGGTCCCATTACCCTGATCCAGATAACACACTGGTCCCATTACCCTGATCCAGATAACTCACTGGTCCCATTACCCTGATCCAGATAACACACTGGTCCCATTACCCTGATCCAGATAACACACAGGTCCCATTACGTTGATCCAGATAACACACTGGTCCCATTACCCTGATCCAGATAACACACTGGTCCCATTACCCTGATCCAGATAACACACTGGTCCCATTACCCTGATCCAGATAACACACTGGTCCCATTACCCTGATCCAGATAACACACTGGTCCCATTACCCTGATCCAGATAACACACTGGTCCCATTACCCTGATCCAGATAACACACTGGTCCCATTACCCTGATCCAGATAACACACTGGTCCCATTAATGTGACCCAAAGAACACTCTCGTCCCATTACCCTGATCCAGATAACACACTGGTCCCATTACCCTGATCCAGATAACACACTGGTCCCATTACCCTGATCCAGATAACACACTGGTCCCATTACCCTGATCCAGATAACACACTGGTCCCATTACCCTGATCCAGAGAACACACTGGTCCCATTACCCTGATCCAGATAACACACTGGTCCCATTACCCTGATCCAGTTAACACACTGGTCCCATTACCCTGATCCAGATAACACACTGGTCCCATTACCCTGATCCAGATAACACACTGGTCCCATTAATGTGACCCAAAGAACACTCTCGTCCCATTACCCTGATCCAGATAACACACTGGTCCCATTACCCTGATCCAGAGAACACACTGGTCCCATTACCCTGATCCAGATAACACACTGGTCCCATTAATGTGACCCAAAGAACACTCTCGTCCCATTACCCTGATCCAGATAACACACTGGTCCCATTACCCTGATCCAGATAACTCACTGGCCCCATTACCCTGATCCAGATAACACACTGGTCCCATTACCATGACTCAAAGAACATTCTGGTCCCATTACCCTGATCCAGATAACACACTGGTCCCATTACCTTGACCCAAAGAACACTCTGGTCCCATTACCCTGATCCAGATAACACACTGGTCCCATTACCTTGACTCAAAGAACACACTGGTCCCATTACCTTGACCCAAAGAACATTCTGGTCCCATTATCCTGATCCAGATAACACACTGGTCCCATTACCCTGATCCAGATAACACACTGGTCCCATTACCCTGATCCAGATAACACACTGGTCACATTACCCTGATCCAGATAACACACTGGTCCCATTACCTTGACCCAAAGAACACTCTGGTCCCATTACCCTGATCCAGATAACACACTGGTCCCATTACCCTGATCCAGATAACACACTGGTCTCATTACCTTGATTCCGATAACATACTGGTCCCATTACCCTGATCCAGATAACACACTGGTCCCATTACCCTTATCCAGATAACACACTGGTCCCATTACCCTGATCCAGATATCACACTGGTCCCATTACCCTGATCCAGATAACACACCGGTCCCATTACCCTGATCCAGATAACACACTGGTCCCATTACCCTGATCCAGATAACACACTGGTCCCATTCCCTGATCCAGATAACACACTGGTGCCATTACCCTGATCCAGATAACACACTGGTCCCATTACCCTGATCCAGATAACACTCTGGTCCCATTACCCTGATCCAGATAACACACTGGTCCCATTACCCTGATCCAGATAACACACTGGTCCCATTACCCTGATCCAGATAACACACTGGTCCTATTACCCTGATCCAGATAACACACTGGTCCCATTACCCTGATCCAGATAACACACTGGTCCCATTACCCTGATCCAGATAACACACTGGTCCCATTACCCTGATCCAGATAACTCACTGGTCCCTTTACCCTGATCCAGATAACACACTGGTCCCATTACCCTGATCCAGATAACACACTGGTCCCATTACCCTGATCCAGATAACACACTGGTCCCATTACCCTGATCCAGATAACACACTGGTCCCATTAATGTGACCCAAAGAACACTCTCGTCCCATTACCCTGATCCAGATAACACACTGGTCCCATTACCCTGATCCAGATAACACACTGGTCCCATTACCCTGATCCAGATAACACACTGGTCCCATTACCCTGATCCAGATAACACACTGGTCCCATTACCCTGATCCAGAGAACACACTGGTCCCATTACCCTGATCCAGATAACACACTGGTCCCATTACCCTGATCCAGATAACACACTGGTCCCATTACCCTGATCCAGATAACACACTGGTCCCATTACCCTGATCCAGATAACACACTGGTCCCATTAATGTGACCCAAAGAACACTCTCGTCCCATTACCCTGATCCAGATAACACACTGGTCCCATTACCCTGATCCAGAGAACACACTGGTCCCATTACCCTGATCCAGATAACACACTGGTCCCATTAATGTGACCCAAAGAACACTCTCGTCCCATTACCCTGATCCAGATAACACACTGGTCCCATTACCCTGATCCAGATAACTCACTGGCCCCATTACCCTGATCCAGATAACACACTGGTCCCATTACCATGACTCAAAGAACATTCTGGTCCCATTACCCTGATCCAGATAACACACTGGTCCCATTACCTTGACCCAAAGAACACTCTGGTCCCATTACCCTGATCCAGATAACACACTGGTCCCATTACCTTGACTCAAAGAACACACTGGTCCCATTACCTTGACCCAAAGAACATTCTGGTCCCATTATCCTGATCCAGATAACACACTGGTCCCATTACCCTGATCCAGATAACACACTGGTCCCATTACCCTGATCCAGATAACACACTGGTCACATTACCCTGATCCAGATAACACACTGGTCCCATTACCTTGACCCAAAGAACACTCTGGTCCCATTACCCTGATCCAGATAACACACTGGTCCCATTACCCTGATCCAGATAACACACTGGTCTCATTACCTTGATTCCGATAACATACTGGTCCCATTACCCTGATCCAGATAACACACTGGTCCCATTACCCTTATCCAGATAACACACTGGTCCCATTACCCTGATCCAGATATCACACTGGTCCCATTACCCTGATCCAGATAGCACACTGGTCCCATTACCCTGATCCAGATAACACACTGGTCCCATTACCTTGATCCAGATAACACACCGGTCCCATTACCCTGATCCAGATAACACACTGGTCCCATTACCCTGATCCAGATAACACACTGTTCCCATTACCCTGATCCAGATAACACACTGGTCCAATTACCTAGATCCAGATAACACACTGGTCCCATTACACTGATCCAGATAACACACTGGTCCCATTACCCTGATCCAGATAACACACTCGTCCCATTACCCTGATGCAGATAACTCACTGGTCCTATTACCCTGATCCAGATAACACACTGGTCCCATTACCCTGATCCAGATAACACACTGGTCCCATTACCCTGATCCAGATAACTCACTGGTCCCATTACCCTGATCCAGATAACACGCTGGTCCCATTACCTTGACCCAATGAACACTCTGGTCCATTACCGTGATCCAGATAACACACTGGTCCCATTAACCTGATCCAGATAACACACTGGTCCCATTACCCTGATCCAGATAACACACTGGTCCGATTACCCTGATCCAGATAACACACTGGTCCCATTACCTTGACCCAAAGAACACTCTGGTCCCATTACCCTGATCCAGATAACACACTGGTCCCATTACCCTGATCCAGATAACACACTGGTCCCATTAACCTGATCCAGATAACACACTGGTCCCATTACCCTGATCCAGATAACACACTGGTCCCATTACCCTGATCCAGATAACACACTGGTCCCATTACCCTGATCCAGATAACACACTGGTCCCATTACCCTGATCCAGATAACACACTGGTCCCATTACCCTGATCCAGATAACACACTGGTCCCATTACACTGATCCAGATAACACACTGGTCCCATTACCCTGATCCAGATAACTCACTGGTGCCATTACCCTGATCCAGATAACACACTGGTCCCATTACCCTGATCCAGATAACACACTGGTCCCATTACCCTGATCCAGATAACACACTGGTCCGATTACCCTGATCCAGATAACACACTGGTCCCATTACCTTGACCCAAAGAACACTCTGGTCCCATTACCCTGATCCAGATAAAACACTGGTCCCATTACCCTGATCCAGATAACACACTGGTCCCATTAACCTGATCCAGATAACACACTGGTCCCATTACCCTGATCCAGATAACACACTGCTCCCATTACCCTGATCCAGATAACACACTGGTCCCATTACCCTGATCCAGATAACACACTGGTCCCATTACCCTGATCCAGATAACACACTGGTCCCATTACCCTGATCCAGATAACACTCTGGTCCCATTACCCTGATCCAGATAACACACTGGTCCCATTACCCTGATCCAGATAACTCACTGGTGCCATTACCCTGATCCAGATAACACACTGGTCTCATTACCCAGATCCAGATAACACACTGGTCCCATTACCCTGATCCAGATAACACACTGGTCCCATTACCCTGATCCAGATAACACACTGGTCCCATTACCCTGATCCAGATAACTCACTGGTCCCATTACCCTGATCCAGATAACACACTGGTCCCATTACCCTGATCCAGATAACACTCTGGTCCCATTACCCTGATCCAGATAACACACTGGTCCCATTACCCTGATCCAGATAACACTCTGGTCCCATTACCCTGATCCAGATAACACACTGGTCCCATTACCCTGATCCAGATAACACACTGTTCCCATTACCCTGATCCAGATAACTCACTGCTCCCATTACCCTGATCCAGATAACTCACTGGTCCCATTACCCTGATCCAGATAACACACTGGTCCCATTACCCTGATCCAGATAACACACTGGTCCCATTACCCTGATCCAGATAACACACTGGTCCCATTACCCTGATCCAGATAACACACTGGTCCCATTACCCTGATCCAGATAACTCACTGGTCCCATTACCCTGATCCAGAAACACACTGGTCCCATTACCCTGATCCAGATAACTCACTGGTCCCATTACCTTGACCCAAAGAACACTCTGGTCCCATTACCCTGATCCAGATAACACACTGGTCCCATTACCCTGATCCAGTTAACACATTGGTCCCATTACCCTGATCCAGATAACACACTGGTCCCATTACCCTGATCCAGATAACACACTGGTCCCATTACCCTGATCCAGATAACACACTGGTCCCATTACCCTGATCCAGATAACACACTGGTCCCATTACCCTGATCCAGATAACTCACTGTTCCCATTACCCTGATCCAGATAACACACTGGTCCCATTACCCTAATCCAGATAACACACAGGTCCCATTACGTTGATCCAGATAACACACTGGTCCCATTACCCTGATCCAGATAACACACTGGTCCCATTACCCTGATCCAGATAACACACTGGTCCCATTACCCTGATCCAGATAACACACTGGTCCCATTACCCTGATCCAGATAACACACTGGTCCCATTACCCTGATCCAGATAACACACTGGTCCCATTACCCTGATCCAGATAACACACAGGTCCCATTACCCTGATCCAGATAACACACTGATCCCATTACTCTGATCCAGATAACTCACTGGTCCCATTACCCTGATCCAGATAACACACTGGTCCCATTACCCTGATCCAGATAACACACTGGTCCCATTACCCTGATCCAGATAACACACTGGTCCCATTACCTTGACCCAAAGAACACTCTGGTCCCATTACCCTGATCCAGATAACACACTGGTCCCATTACCCTGATCCAGATAACACACTGGTCCCATTACCCTGATCCAGATAACTCACTGGTCCCATTACCCTGATCCAGATAACACACTGGTCCCATTACCCTGATCCAGATAACACACTGGTCCCATTACCCTGATCCAGATAACACACTGGTCCCATTACCCTGATCCAGATAACACACTGGTCCCATTACCCTGATCCAGATAACACACTGGTCCCATTACCCTGATCCAGATAACACACTGGTCCCATTACCCTGATCCAGATAACACACTGGTCCCATTACCCTGATCCAGATAACACACTGGTCCCATTACCCTGATCCAGATAACACACTGGTCCCATTACCCTGATCCAGATAACACACTGGTCCCATTACCCTGATCCAGATAACACACTGGTCCCATTACCCTGATCCAGATAACACTCTGGTCCCATTACCCTGATCCAGATAACACACTGGTCCCATTACCCTGATCCAGATAACACACTGGTCCCATTAATGTGACCCAAAGAACACTCTGGTCCCATTACCCTGATCCAGATAACACACTGGTCCCATTACCCTGATCCAGATAACACACTGGTCCCATTACCCTGATCCAGATAACACACTGGTCCAATTACCCTGATCCAGATAACACACTGGTCCCATTACCCTGATCCAGATAACACACTGGTCCCATTAATGTGACCCAAAGAACACTCTGGTCCCATTACCCTGATCCAGATAACACACTGGTCCCATTACCCTGATCCAGATAACTCACTGGTCCCATTACCCTGATCCAGATAACTCACTGGTCCCATTACCTTGATCCAGATAACACACTGGTCCCATTACACTGATCCAGATAACACACTGGTCCCATTAACCTGATCCAGATATCACACTGGTCCCATTACCCTGATCCAGATAACACACTGGTCCCATTACCCTGATCCAGATAACACACTGGTCCCATTACCCTGATCCAGATAACACACTGGTCCCATTACCCTGATCCAGATATCACAGTGTTCCCATTATCCTGATCCAGATAACAAACTGGTCCCATTACCATGATCCAGATAACACACTGGTCCCATTACCTTGATCCAGATTACACACTGGTCCCATTACCCTGATCCAGATAACTCACTGGTCCCATTACCCTGATCCAGATAACACACTGGTCCCATTACCCTGATCCAGATAACACACTGGTCCCATTACCCTGATCCAGATAACACACTGGTCCCATTACCCTGATCCAGATAACTCACTGCTCAAATTACCCTGATCCAGATAACTCACTGGTCCCATTACCCTGATCCAGATAACACACTGGTCCCATTACCCTGATCCAGATAACACACTGGTCCCATTACCCTGATCCAGATAACACACTGGTCCCATTACCCTGATCCAGATAACACACTCGTCCCATTACCCTGATCCAGATAACTCACTGGTCCCATTACCCTGATCCAGAAACACACTGGTCCCATTACCCTGATCCAGATAACTCACTGGTCCCATTACCTTGACCCAAAGAACACTCTGGTCCCATTACCCTGATCCAGATAACACACTGGTCCCATTACCCTGATCCAGTTAACACATTGGTCCCATTACCCTGATCCAGATAACGCACTGGTCCCACTACCCTGATCCAGATAACACACTGGTCCCATTACCCTGATCCAGATAACACACTGGTCCCATTACCCTGATCCAGATAACACACTGGTCCCATTACCCTGATCCAGATAACACACTGGTCCCATTACCCTGATCCAGATAACTCACTGCTCACATTACCCTGATCCAGATAACTCACTGGTCCCATTACCCTGATCCAGATAACTCACTGCTCACATTACCCTGATCCAGATATCACACTGGACCCATTACCCTGATCCAGATAACACACTGGTCCCATTACCCTGATCCAGATAACACACTGGTCCCATTACCCTGATCCAGATAACACACTCGTCCCATTACCCTGATCCAGATAACTCACTGGTCCCATTACCCTGATCCAGAAACACACTGGTCCCATTACCCTGATCCAGATAACTCACTGGTCCCATTACCTTGACCCAAAGAACACTCTGGTCCCATTACCCTGATCCAGATAACACACTGGTCCCATTACCCTGATCCAGTTAACACATTGGTCCCATTACCCTGATCCAGATAACGCACTGGTCCCATTACCCTGATCCAGATAACACACTGGACCCATTACCCTGATCCAGATAACACACTGGTACCATTACCCTGATCCAGATAACACACTGGTCCCATTACCCTGATCCAGATAACACACTGGTCCCATTACCCTGATCCAGATAACACACTGGTCCCATTACCCTGATCCAGATAACTCACTGGTCCCTTTACCCTGATCCAGATAACACACTGGTCCCATTACCCTGATACAGATAACACACTGGTCCCATTACCCTGATCCAGATAACACACTGGTCCCATTACCCTGATCCAGATAACACACTGGTCCTATTAACCTGATCCAGATAACACACTGGTCCCATTACCTTGATTCCGATTACATACTGGTGCCATTACCCTGATCCAGATAACACACTGGTCCCATTACCGTGATCCAGATATCACACTGGTCCCATTACCCTGATCCAGATAACACACTGGTCCCATTACCCTGATCCAGATAACACACTGGTCCCATTACCCTGATCCAGATAACACACTGGTCCCATTACCCTGATCCAGATATCACAGTGGTCCCATTATCCTGATCCAGATAACAAACTGGTCCCATTACCATGATCCAGATAACACACTGGTCCCATTACCTTGATCCAGATTACACACTGGTCCCATTACCCTGATCCAGATAACTCACTGGTCCCATTACCCTGATCCAGATAACACACTGGTCCCATTACCCTGATCCAGATAACACACTGGTCCCATTACCCTGATCCAGATAACACACTGGTCCCATTACCCTGATCCAGATAACACACTGGTACCAATACCCTGATCCAGAAAACACACTGGTCCCATTACCCTGATCCAGATAACACACTGGTCCCATTACCCTGATCCAGATAACACACTGGTCCCATTACCCTGATCCAGATAACACACTGGTCCCATTACCCTGATCCAGATAACACACTGGTCCCATTACCCTGATCCAGATAACACACTGGTCCCATTACCCTGATCCAGATAACACACTGGTCCCATTACCCTGATCCAGATAACACACTGGTCCCATTACCCTGATCCAGATAACACTCTGGTCCCATTACCCTGATCCAGATAACACACTGGTCCCATTACCCTGATCCAGATAACACACTGGTCCCATTAATGTGACCCAAAGAACACTCTGGTCCCATTACCCTGATCCAGATAACACACTGGTCCCATTACCCTGATCCAGATAACACACTGGTCCCATTACCCTGATCCAAATAACACACTGGTCCCATTACCCTGATCCAGATAACACACTGGTCCCATTACCCTGATCCAGATAACACACTGGTCCAATTACCCTGATCCAGATAACACACTGGTCCCATTACCCTGATCCAGATAACACACTGGTCCCATTAATGTGACCCAAAGAACACTCTGGTCCCATTACCCTGATCCAGATAACACACTGGTCCCATTACCCTGATCCAGATAACTCACTGGTCCCATTGCCCTGATCCAGATAACTCACTGGTCCCATTACCTTGATCTAGATAACACACTGGTCCCATTACACTGATCCAGATAACACACTGGTCCCATTAACCTGATCCAGATATCACACTGGTCCCATTACCCTGATCCAGATAACACACTGGTCCCATTACCCTGATCCAGATAACACACTGGTCCCATTACCCTGATCCAGATAACACACTGGTCCCATTACCCTGATCCAGATATCACAGTGTTCCCATTATCCTCATCCAGATAACAAACTGGTCCCATTACCATGATCCAGATAACACACTGGTCCCATTACCTTGATCCAGATTACACACTGGTCCCATTACCCTGATCCAGATAACTCACTGGTCCCATTACCCTGATCCAGATAACACACTGGTCCCATTACCCTGATCCAGATAACACACTGGTCCCATTACCCTGATCCAGATAACACACTGGTCCCATTACCCTGATCCAGATAACACACTGGTCCCATTACCCTGATCCAGATAACACACTGGTCCCATTACCCTGAACCAGATAACTCACTGCTCACATTACCCTGATCCAGATAACTCACTGGTCCCATTACCCTGATCCAGATAACACCCTGGTCCCATTACCCTGATCCAGATAACACACTGGTCCCATTACCCTGATCCAGATAACACACTGGTCCCATTACCCTGATCCAGATAACACACTCGTCCCATTACCCTGATCCAGATAACTCACTGGTCCCATTACCCTGATCCAGAAACACACTGGTCCCATTACCCTGATCCAGATAACTCACTGGTCCCATTACCTTGACCCAAAGAACACTCTGGTCCCATTACCCTGATCCAGATAACACACTGGTCCCATTACCCTGATCCAGTTAACACATTGGTCCCATTACCCTGATCCAGATAACGCACTGGTCCCATTACCCTGATCCAGATAACACACTGGTCCCATTACCCTGATCCAGATAACACACTGGTCCCATTACCCTGATCCAGATAACACACTGGTCCCATTACCCTGATCCAGATAACTCACTGGTCCCATTACCCTGATCCAGATAACACACTGGTCCCATTACCCTGATCCAGATAACACACTGGTCCCATTATCCTGATCCAGATAACACACTGGTCCCATTACCCTGATCCAAATAACACACTGGTCCCATTACCCTGATCCAGATAACACACTGGCCCCATTACCCTGATCCAGATAACTCACTGCTCACATTACCCTGATCCAGATAACTCACTGGTCCCATTACCCTGATCCAGATAACTCACTGCTCACATTACCCTGATCCAGATAACTCACTGGTCCCATTACCCTGATCCAGATAACACACTGGTCCCATTACCCTGATCCAGATAACACACTGGTCCCATTACCCTGATCCAGATAACACACTGGTCCCATTACCCTATTCCAGATAACACACTCGTCCCATTACCCTGATCCAGATAACTCACTGGTCCCATTACCCTGATCCAGAAACACACTGGTCCCATTACCCTGATCCAGATAACTCACTGGTCCCATTACCTTGACGCAAAGAACACTCTGGTCCCATTACCCTGATCCAGATAACACACTGGTCCCATTACCCTGATCCAGTTAACACATTGGTCCCATTACCCTGATCCAGATAACGCACTGGTCCCATTACCCTGATCCGGATAACACACTGGACCCATTACCCTGATCCAGATAACACACTGGTCCCATTACCCTGATCCAGATAACACACTGGTCCCATTACCCTGATCCAGATAACACACTGGTCCCATTACCCTGATCCAGATAACACACTGGTCCCATTACCCTGATCCAGATAACTCACTGGTCCCTTTACCCTGATCCAGATAACACACTGGTCCCATTACCCTGATACAGATAACACACTGGTCCCATTACCCTGATCCAGATAACACACTGGTCCCATTACCCTGATCCAGATAACACACTGGTCCTATTAACCTGATCCAGATAACACACTGGTCCCATTACCTTGATTCCGATTACATACTGGTGCCATTACCCTGATCCAGATAACACACTGGTCCCATTACCGTGATCCAGATATCACACTGGTCCCATTACCCTGATCCAGATAACACACTGGTCCCATTACCCTGATCCAGATAACACACTGGTCCCATTACCCTGATCCAGATAACACACTGGTCCCATTACCCTGATCCAGATATCACAGTGGTCCCATTATCCTGATCCAGATAACAAACTGGTCCCATTACCATGATCCAGATAACACACTGGTCCCATTACCTTGATCCAGATTACACACTGGTCCCGTTACCCTGATCCAGATAACTCACTGGTCCCATTACCCTGATCCAGATAACACACTGGTCCCATTACCCTGATCCAGATAGCACACTGGTCCCATTACCCTGATCCAGATAACACAGTGGTCCCATTACCTTGACCCAAAGAACACTCTGGTCCCATTACCCTGATCCAGATAACACACTGGTCCCATTACCCTGATCCAGATAACACACTGGTCCCATTACCCTGATCCAGATAACTCACTGCTCCCATTACCCTGATCCAGATAACTCACTGGTCCCATTACCCTGATCCAGATAACACACTGGTCCCATTACCCTGATCCAGATAACACACTGATCCCATTACCCTGATCCAGATAACACACTGGTCCCATTACCCTGATCCAGATAACACACTGGTCCCATTACCCTGATCCAGATAACACACTGGTCCCATTACCCTGATACAGATAACACACTGGTCCGATTACCCTGATCCAGATAACACACTGGTCCCATTACCTTGACCCAAAGAACACTCTGGTCCCATTACCCTGATCCAGATAACACACTGGTCCCATTACCCTGATCCAGATAACACACTGGTCCCATTAACCTGATCCAGAAAACACACTGGTCCCATTACCTTGATTCCGATTACATACTGGTGCCATTACCCTGATCCAGATAATACACTGGTCCCATTACCGTGATCCAGATATCACACTGGTCCCATTACCCTGATCCAGATAACACACTGGTCCCATTACCTTGACTCAAAGAACACTCTGGTCCCATTACCCTGATCCAGATAACACACTGGTCCCATTACCCTGATCCAGATAACACACTGGTCCCATTACCCTGATCCAGATAACACACTGGTCCCATTACCTTGACCCAAAGAACACTCTGGTCCCATTACCCTGATCCAGATAACACACTGGTCCCATTACCCTGATCCAGATAACACACTGGTCCCATTACCTTGATTCCGATAACATACTGGTTCCATTACCCTGATCCAGATAACACACTGGTCCCATTACCCTGATCCAGATAACACACTGGTCCCATTACCCTGATCCAGATATCACACTGGTCCCATTACCCTGATCCAGATAACACACTGGTCCCATTACCCTGATCCAGATAACACACTGGTCCCATTACCTTGATCCAGATAACACACCGGTCCCATTACCCTGATCCAGATAACACACTGGTCCCATTACCCTGATCCAGATAACACACTGGTCCCATTACCCTGATCCAGATAACACACTGGTCCCATTACCTTGATCCAGATAACACACTGGTCCCATTACACTGATCCAGATAATACACTGGTCCCATTACCCTGATCCAGATAACACACTCGTCCCATTACCCTGATGCAGATAACTCACTGGTCCTATTACCCTGATCCAGATAACACACTGGTCCCATTACCCTGATCCAGATAACACACTGGTCCCATTACCTTGACCCAAAGAACACTTGGTCCCATTACCCTGATCCAGATAACACACTGGTCCCATTACCCTGATCCAGATAACTCACTGGTCCCATTCCCCTGATCCAGATAACACGCTGGTCCCATTACCTTGACCCAATGAACACTCTGGTCCATTACCCTGATCCAGATAACACACTGGTCACATTACCCTGATCCAGATAACACACTGGTCCCATTACCCTGATCCAGATAACACACTGGTCCCATTAACCTGATCCAGATAACACACTGGTCCCATTTCCCTGATCCAGATAACACACTGGTCCGATTACCCTGATCCAGATAACACACTGGTCCCATTACCTTGACCCAAAGAACACTCTGGTCCCATTACCCTGATCCAGATAACACACTGGTCCCATTACCCTGATCCAGATAACACACTGGTCCCATTAACCTGATCCAGATAACACACTGGTCCCATTACCTTGATTCCGATTACATACTGGTGCCATTACCCTGATCCAGATAACACACTGGTCCCATTACCGTAATCCAGATATCACACTGGTCCCATTACCCTGATCCAGATAACACACTGGTCCCATTACCCTGATCCAGATAACACACTGGTCCCATTACCCTGATCCAGATAACACACTGGTCCCATTACCCTGATCCAGATATCAAAGTGGTCCCATTATCCTGATCCAGATAACAAACTGGTCCCATTACCATGATCCAGATAACACACTGGTCCCATTACCTTGATCCAGATTACACACTGGTCCCATTACCCTGATCCAGATAACTCACTGGTCCCATTACCCTGATCCAGATAACACACTGGTCCCATTACCCTGATCCAGATAGCACACTGGTCCCATTACCCTGATCCAGATAACACAGTGGTCCCATTAACTTCACCCAAAGAACACTCTGGTCCCATTACCCTGATCCAGATAACACACTGGTCCCATTACCCTGATCCAGATAACACACTGGTCCCATTACCCTGATCCAGATAACTCACTGCTCCCATTACCCTGATCCAGATAACTCACTGGTCCCATTACCCTGATCCAGATAACACACTGGTCCCATTAACCTGATCCAGGTAACACACTGGTCCGATTACCCTGATCCAGATAACACACTGGTCCCATTACCTTGACCCAAAGAACACTCTGGTCCCATTACCCTGATCCAGATAACACACTGGTCCCATTACCCTGATCCAGATAACACACTGGTCCCATTAACCTGATCCAGATAACACACTGGTCCCATTACCTTGATTCCGATTACATACTGTTGCCATTACCCTGATCCAGATAACACACTGGTCCCATTACCGTGATCCAGATATCACACTGGTCCCATTACCCTGATCCAGATAACACACTGGTCCCATTACCCTGATCCAGATAACACACTGGTCCCTTTACCCTGATCCAGATAACACACTGGTCCCATTACCCTGATCCAGATATCACAGTGGTCCCATTATCCTGATCCAGATAACAAACTGGTCCCATTACCATGATCCAGATAACACACTGGTCCCATTATCTTGATCCAGATTACACACTGGTCCCATTACCCTGATCCAGATAACTCACTGGTCCCATTACCCTGATCCAGATAACACACTTGTCCCATTACCCTGATCCAGATAGCACACTGGTCCCATTACCCTGATCCAGATAACACAGTGGTCCCATTACCTTGACCCAAAGAACACTCTGGTCCCATTACCCTGATCCAGATAACTCACTGGTCCCATTACCCTGATCCAGATAACACACTGGTCCCATTACCCTGATCCAGGTAACACACTGGTCCCATTACCCTGATCCAGATAACACACTGGTCCCATTACCCTGATCCAGATAACACACTCGTCCCATTACCCTGATCCAGATAACTCACTGGTCCCATTACCCTGATCCAGAAACACACTGGTCCCATTACCGTGATCCAGATAACTCACTGGTCCCATTACCCTGATCCAGATAACACACTGGTCCCATTACCCTGATCCAGATAACACACTGGTCCCATTACCCTGATCCAGATAACACACTGGTCCCATTACCCTGATCCAGATAACACACTCGTCCCATTACCCTGATCCAGAAACACACTGGTCCCATTACCCTGATCCAGATAACTCACTGGTCCCATTACCCTGATCCAGATAACACACTGGTCCCATTACCCAGATCCAGATAACACACTGGTCCCATTACCTTGACCCAAAGAACACTCTGGTGCCATTACCCTGATCCAGGTAACACACTGGTCCCATTACCGTAATCCAGATATCACACTGGTCCCATTACCCTGATCCAGATAACACACTGGTCCCATTACCCTGATCCAGATAACACACTTGTCCCATTACCCTGATCCAGATAACACACTGGTCCCATTACCCTGATCCAGATATCACAGTGGTCCCATTATCCTGATCCAGATAACAAACTGGTCCCATTACCATGATCCAGATAACACACTGGTCCCATTACCTTGATCCAGATTACACACTGGTCCCATTACCCTGATCCAGATAACTCACTGGTCCCATTACCCTGATCCAGATAACACACTGGTCCCATTACCCTGATCCAGATAGCACACTGGTCCCATTACCCTGATCCAGATAACACAGTGGTCCCATTAACTTCACCCAAAGAACACTCTGGTCCCATTACCCTGATCCAGATAACACACTGGTCCCATTACCCTGATCCAGATAACACACTGGTCCCATTACCCTGATCCAGATAACTCACTGCTCCCATTACCCTGATCCAGATAACTCACTGGTCCCATTACCCTGATCCAGATAACACACTGGTCCCATTACCCTGATCCAGGTAACACACTGGTCCGATTACCCTGATCCATATAACACACTGGTCCCATTACCTTGACCCAAAGAACACTCTGGTCCCATTACCCTGATCCAGATAACACACTGGTCCCATTACCCTGATCCAGATAACACACTGGTCCCATTAACCTGATCCAGATAACACACTGGTCCCATTACCTTGATTCCGATTACATACTGGTGCCATTACCCTGATCCAGATAACACACTGGTCCCATTACCGTGATCCAGATATCACACTGGTCCCATTACCCTGATCCAGATAACACACTGGTCCCATTACCCTGATCCAGATAACACACTGGTCCAATTACCCTGATCCAGATAACACACTGGTCCCATTACCCTGATCCAGATATCACAGTGGTCCCATTATCCTGATCCAGATAACAAACTGGTCCCATTACCGTGATCCAGATAACACACTGGTCCCATTACCTTGATCCAGATTACACACTGGTCCCATTACCCTGATCCAGATAACTCACTGGTCCCATTACCCTGATCCAGATAACACACTGGTCCCATTACCCTGATCCAGATAGCACACTGGTCCCATTACCCTGATCCAGATAACACAGTGGTCCCATTACCTTGACCCAAAGAACACTCTGGTCCCATTACCCTGATCCAGATAACACACTGGTCCCATTACCCTGATCCAGATAACACACTGGTCCCATTACCCTGATCCAGATAACTCACTGCTCCCATTACACTGATCCCGATAACTCACTGGTCCCATTACCCTGATCCAGATAACACACTGGTCCCATTACCCTGATCCAGGTAACACACTGGTCCCATTACCCTGATCCAGATAACACACTGGTCCCATTACCCTGATCCAGATAACACACTCGTCCCATTACCCTGATCCAGATAACTCACTGGTCCCATTACCCTGATCCAGAAACACACTGGTCCCATTACCGTGATCCAGATAACTCACTGGTCCCATTACCCTGATCCAGATAACACACTGGTCCCATTACCCTGATCCAGATAACACACTGGTCCCATTACCCTGATCCAGATAACACACTGGTCCCATTAACCTGATCCAGATAACACACTCGTCCCATTACCCTGATCCAGAAACACACTGGTCCCATTACCCTGATCCAGATAACTCACTGGTCCCATTACCCTGATCCAGATAACACACTGGTCCCATTACCCAGATCCAGAAAACACACTGGTCCCATTACCTTGACCCAAAGAACACTCTGGTCCCATTACCCTGATCCAGATAACACACTGGTCCCATTACCCTGATCCAGATAACACACTGGTCCCATTACCTTGATTCCGATAACATACTGGTTCCATTACCCTGATCCAGATAACACACTGGTCCCATTACCCTGATCCAGATAACACACTGGTCGCATTACCCTGATCCAGATATGACACTGGTCCCATTACCCTGATCCAGATAACACACTGGTCCCATTACCCTGATCCAGATAACACACTGGTCCCATTACCTTGATCCAGATAACACACCGGTCCCATTACCCTGATCCAGATAACACACTGGTCCCATTACCCTGATCCAGATAACACACTGGTCCCATTACCCTGATCCAGATAACACACTGGTCCCATTACCTTGATCCAGATAACACACTGGTCCCATTACACTGATCCAGATAACACACTGGTCCCATTACCCTGATCCAGATAACACACTCGTCCCATTACCCTGATGCAGATAACTCACTGGTCCTATTACCCTGATCCAGATAACACACTGGTCCCATTACCCTGATCCAGATAACACACTCGTCCCATTACCCTGATGCAGATAACTCACTGGTCCTATTACCCTGATCCAGATAACACACTGGTCCCATTACCCTGATCCAGATAACACACTGGTCCCATTACCTTGACCCAAAGAACACTTGGTCCCATTACCCTGATCCAGATAACACACTGGTCCCATTACCCTGATCCAGATAACTCACTGGTCCCATTCCACTGATCCAGATAACACGCTGGTCCCATTACCTTGACCCAATGAACACTCTGGTCCATTACCCTGATCCAGATAACACACTGGTCACATTACCCTGATCCAGATAACACACTGGTCCCATTACCCTGATCCAGATAACACACTGGTCCCATTACCCTGATCCAGATAACACACTGGTCCCATTACCCTGATCCAGATAACACACTGTTCCGATTACCCTGATCCAGATAACACACTGGTCCCATTACCTTGACACAAAGAACACTCTGGTCCCATTACCCTGATCCAGATAACACACTGGTCCCATTACCCTGATCCAGATAACACACTGGTCCCATTAACCTGATCCAGATAACACACTGGTCCCATTACCTTGATTCCGATTACATACTGGTGCCATTACCCTGATCCAGATAACACACTGGTCCCATTACCGTGATCCAGATATCACACTGGTCCCATTACCCTGATCCAGATAACACACTGGTCCCATTACGCTGATCCAGATATCACAGTGGTCCCATTATCCTGATCCAGATAACAAACTGGTCCCATTACCATGAACCAGATAACACACTGGTCCCATTACCTTGATCCAGATTACACACTGGTCCCATTACCCTGATCCAGATAACTCACTGGTCCCATTACCCTGATCCAGATAACACACTGGTCCCATTACCCTAATCCAGATAGCACACTGGTCCCATTACCCTGATCCAGATAACACAGTGGTCCCATTACCTTGACCCAAAGAACACACTGGTCCCATTACCCTGATCCAGATAACACACTCGTCCCATTACCCTGATGCAGATAACTCACTGGTCCTATTACCCTGATCCAGATAACACACTGGTCCCATTACCCTGATCCAGATAACACACTCGTCCCATTACCCTGATGCAGATAACTCACTGGTCCTATTACCCTGATCCAGATAACACACTGGTCCCATTACCCTGATCCAGATAACACACTGGTCCCATTACCTTGACCCAAAGAACACTTGGTCCCATTACCCTGATCCAGATAACACACTGGTCCCATTACCCTGATCCAGATAACTCACTGGTCCCATTCCACTGATCCAGATAACACGCTGGTCCCATTACCTTGACCCAATGAACACTCTGGTCCATTACCCTGATCCAGATAACACACTGGTCACATTACCCTGATCCAGATAACACACTGGTCCCATTACCCTGATCCAGATAACACACTGGTCCCATTACCCTGATCCAGATAACACACTGGTCCCATTACCCTGATCCAGATAACACACTGTTCCGATTACCCTGATCCAGATAACACACTGGTCCCATTACCTTGACACAAAGAACACTCTGGTCCCATTACCCTGATCCAGATAACACACTGGTCCCATTACCCTGATCCAGATAACACACTGGTCCCATTAACCTGATCCAGATAACACACTGGTCCCATTACCTTGATTCCGATTACATACTGGTGCCATTACCCTGATCCAGATAACACACTGGTCCCATTACCGTGATCCAGATATCACACTGGTCCCATTACCCTGATCCAGATAACACACTGGTCCCATTACGCTGATCCAGATATCACAGTGGTCCCATTATCCTGATCCAGATAACAAACTGGTCCCATTACCATGAACCAGATAACACACTGGTCCCATTACCTTGATCCAGATTACACACTGGTCCCATTACCCTGATCCAGATAACTCACTGGTCCCATTACCCTGATCCAGATAACACACTGGTCCCATTACCCTAATCCAGATAGCACACTGGTCCCATTACCCTGATCCAGATAACACAGTGGTCCCATTACCTTGACCCAAAGAACACTCTGGTCCCATTACCCTGATCCAGATAACACACTGGTCCCATTACCCTGATCCAGATAACACACTGGTCCCATTACCGTGATCCAGATATCACACTGGTCCCATTACCCTGATCCAGATAACACACTGGTCCCATTACCCTGATCCAGATAACACACTGGTCCCATTACCCTGATCCAGATAACACACTGGTCCCATTACTCTGATCCAGATATCACAGTGGTCCCATTATCCTGATCCAGATAACAAACTGGTCCCATTACCATGATCCAGATAACACACTGGTCCCATTACCTTGATCCAGATTACACACTGGTCCCATTACCCTGATCCAGATAACTCACTGGTCCCATTACCCTGATCCAGATAGCACACTGGTCCCATTACCCTGATCCAGATAACACAGTGGTCCCATTACCTTGACCGAAAGAACACTCTGGTCCCATTACCCTGATCCAGATAACACACTGGTCCCATTACCCTGATCCAGATAACACACTGGTCCCATTACCCTGATCCAGATAACTCACTGCTCCCATTACCCTGATCCAGATAACTCACTGGTCCCATTACCCTGATCCAGATAACACACTGGTCCCATTACCCTGATCCAGGTAACACACTGGTCCCATTACCCTGATCCAGATAACACACTGGTCCCATTACCCTGATCCAGATAACACACTCGTCCCATTACCCTGATCCAGATAACTCACTGGTCCCATTACCCTGATCCAGAAACACACTGGTCCCATTACCGTGATCCAGATAACTCACTGGTCCCATTACCCTGATCCAGATAACACACTGGTCCCATTACCCTGATCCAGATAACACACTGGTCCCATTACCCTGATCCAGATAACACACTGGTCCCATTACCCTGATCCAGATAACACACTCGTCCCATTACCCTGATCCAGAAACACACTGGTCCCATTACCCTGATCCAGATAACTCACTGGTCCCATTACCCTGATCCAGATAACTCACTGGTCCCATTACCTTGACCCAAAGAACACTCTGGTCCCATTACCCTGATCCAAATAACACACTAGTCCCATTACCCTGATCCAGATAACACACTGGTCCCATTACCCTGATCCAGATAACACACTGGTCCCATTACCCTGATCCAGATAACACACTGGTCCCATTACCCTGATCCAGATAACACACTGGTCCCATTACCCTGATCCAGATAACACACTGGTCCCATTACCTTGACCCAAAGAACACTGTGGTCCCATTACCCTGATCCAGATAACACACTGGTCCCATTACCCTGATCCAGATAACACACTGGTCTCATTAACCTGATCCAGATAACACACTGGTCAAATTACCTTGATTCCGATAACATACTGGTCCCATTACCCTGATGCAGATAACACACTGGTCCCATTACCCTGATCCAGATATCACTCTGGTCCCATACCCTGATCCAGATAACACACTGGTCCTATTACCCTGATCCAGATAACACACTGGTCCCATTACCCTGATCCAGATAACACACTGGTCCCATTACCCTGATCCAGATAACACACTGGTCCCATTACCCTGATCCAGATAACACACTGGTCCCATTACCCTGATCCAGATAACACACTGGTCCCATTACCCTGATCCAGATATCACACTGGTCCCAATACCCAGATCCAGATAACACACTGGTCCCATTACCCTGATCCAGATAACACACTGGTCCCATTACCTTGACCCAAAGAACACTCTGGTCCCATTACCCTGATCCAGATAACACACTGGTCCCATTACCCTGATCCAGATAACACACTGGTCCCATTACCCTGATCCAGATAACACACTGGTCCCATTACCCTGATCCAGATAACACACTGGTCCCATTACCCTGATCCAGATAACACACTGGTCCCATTACCCTGATCCAGATAACACACTGGTCCCATTACCCTGATCCAGATAACACACTGGTCCCATTACCCTGATACAGATAACACACTGGTCCCATTACCCTGATCCAGATAACACACTGGTCCCATTACCCTGATCCAGATAACTCACTGGTCCCTTTACCCTGATCCAGATAACACACTGGTCCCATTACCCTGATCCAGATAACACACTGGTCCCATTACCCTGATCCAGATAACTCACTGGTCCCATTACCCTGATCCAGATAACACACTGGTCCCATTACCCTGATCCAGATAGCACACTGGTCCCATTACCCTGATCCAGATAACACAGTGGTCCCATTACCTTGACCGAAAGAACACTCTGGTCCCATTACCCTGATCCAGATAACACACTGGTCCCATTACCCTGATCCAGATAACACACTGGTCCCATTACCCTGATCCAGATAACTCACTGCTCCCATTACCCTGATCCAGATAACTCACTGGTCCCATTACCCTGATCCAGATAACACACTGGTCCCATTACCCTGATCCAGGTAACACACTGGTCCCATTACCCTGATCCAGATAACACACTGGTCCCATTACCCTGATCCACATAACACACTCGTCCCATTACCCTGATCCAGATAACTCACTGGTCCCATTACCCTGATCCAGAAACACACTGGTCCCATTACCGTGATCCAGATAACTCACTGGTCCCATTACCCTGATCCAGATAACACACTGGTCCCATTACCCTGATCCAGATAACACACTGGTCCCATTACCCTGATCCAGATAACACACTGGTCCCATTACCCTGATCCAGATAACACACTCGTCCCATTACCCTGATCCAGAAACACACTGGTCCCATTACCCTGATCCAGATAACTCACTGGTCCCATTACCCTGATCCAGATAACTCACTGGTCCCATTACCTTGACCCAAAGAACACTCTGGTCCCATTACCCTGATCCAAATAACACACTAGTCCCATTACCCTGATCCAGATAACACACTGGTCCCATTACCCTGATCCAGATAACACACTGGTCCCATTACCCTGATCCAGATAACACACTGGTCCCATTACCCTGATCCAGATAACACACTGGTCCCATTACCCTGATCCAGATAACACACTGGTCCCATTACCTTGACCCAAAGAACACTGTGGTCCCATTACCCTGATCCAGATAACACACTGGTCCCATTACCCTGATCCAGATAACACACTGGTCTCATTAACCTGATCCAGATAACACACTGGTCAAATTACCTTGATTCCGATAACATACTGGTCCCATTACCCTGATGCAGATAACACACTGGTCCCATTACCCTGATCCAGATATCACTCTGGTCCCATACCCTGATCCAGATAACACACTGGTCCTATTACCCTGATCCAGATAACACACTGGTCCCATTACCCTGATCCAGATAACACACTGGTCCCATTACCCTGATCCAGATAACACACTGGTCCCATTACCCTGATCCAGATAACACACTGGTCCCATTACCCTGATCCAGATAACACACTGGTCCCATTACCCTGATCCAGATATCACACTGGTCCCAATACCCAGATCCAGATAACACACTGGTCCCATTACCCTGATCCAGATAACACACTGGTCCCATTACCTTGACCCAAAGAACACTCTGGTCCCATTACCCTGATCCAGATAACACACTGGTCCCATTACCCTGATCCAGATAACACACTGGTCCCATTACTCTGATCCAGATAACACACTGGTCCCATTACCCTGATCCAGATAACACACTGGTCCCATTACCCTGATCCAGATAACACACTGGTCCCATTACCCTGATCCAGATAACACACTGGTCCCATTACCCTGATCCAGATAACACACTGGTCCCATTACCCTGATACAGATAACACACTGGTCCCATTACCCTGATCCAGATAACACACTGGTCCCATTACCCTGATCCAGATAACTCACTGGTCCCTTTACCCTGATCCAGATAACACACTGGTCCCATTACCCTGATCCAGATAACACACTGGTCCCATTACCCTGATCCAGATAACACACTGGTCCCATTACCTTGACCCAAAGAACACTCTGGTCCCATTACCCTGATCCAGATAACACACTGGTCCCATTACCCTGATCTAGATAACACACTGGTCCCATTACCCTGATCCAGATAACTCACTGGGCCCATTACCCTGATCCAGATAACACACTGGTCCCATTACCCTGATCCAGATAACACACTGGTCCCATTACCCTGATCCAGATAACACACTGGTCCCATTACCCTGATCCAGATAACACACTGGTCCCATTACCCTGATCCAGATAACACACTGGTCCCATTACCCTGATCCAGATAACACACTGGTCCCATTACCCTGAACCAGATAACACACTGGTCCCATTACCCTGATCAGATAACACACTCGTCCCATTACCCTGATCCAGAAACACACTGGTCCCATTACCCTGATCCAGATAACTCACTGGTCCCATTACCCTGATCCAGATAACTCACTGGTCCCATTACCTTGACCCAAAGAACACTCTGGTCCCATTACCCTGATCCAAATAACACACTGGTCCCATTACCCTGATCCAGATAACACACTGGTCCCATTACCCTGATCCAGATAACACACTGGTCCCATTACCCTGATCCAGATAACACACTGGTCCCATTACCCTGATCCAGATAACACACTGGTCCCATTACCCTGATCCAGATAACACACTGGTCCCATTACCTTGACCCAAAGAACACTGTGGTCCCATTACCCTGATCCAGATAACACACTGGTCCCATTACCCTGATCCAGATAACACACTGGTCTCATTAACCTGATCCAGATAACACACTGGTCAAATTACCTTGATTCCGATAACATACTGGTCCCATTACCCTGATGCAGATAACACACTGGTCCCATTACCCTGATCCAGATATCACTCTGGTCCCATACCCTGATCCAGATAACACACTGGTCCTATTACCCTGATCCAGATAACACACTGGTCCCATTACCCTGATCCAGAAAACACACTGGTCCCATTACCCTGATCCAGATAACACACTGGTCCCATTACCCTGATCCAGATAACACACTGGTCCCATTACCCTGATCCAGATAACACACTGGTCCCATTACCCTGATCCAGATATCACACTGGTCCCAATACCCAGATCCAGATAACACACTGGTCCCATTACCCTGATCCAGATAACACACTGGTCCCATTACCTTGACCCAAAGAACACTCTGGTCCCATTACCCTGATCCAGATAACACACTGGTCCCATTACCCTGATCCAGATAACACACTGGTCCCATTACCCTGATCCAGATAACACACTGGTCCCATTACCCTGATCCAGATAACACACTGGTCCCATTACCCTGATCCAGATAACACACTGGTCCCATTACCCTGATCCAGATAACACACTGGTCCCATTACCCTGATCCAGATAACACACTGGTCCCATTACCCTGATACAGATAACACACTGGTCCCATTACCCTGATCCAGATAACACACTGGTCCCATTACCTTGACCCAAAGAACACTCTGGTCCCATTACCCTGATCCAGATAACACACTGGTCCCATTACCCTGATCTAGATAACACACTGGTCCCATTACCCTGATCCAGATAACTCACTGGGCCCATTACCCTGATCCAGATAACACACTGGTCCCATTACCCTGATCCAGATAACACACTGGTCCCATTACCCTGATCCAGATAACACACTGGTCCCATTACCCTGATCCAGATAACACACTGGTCCCATTACCCTGATCCAGATAACACACTGGTCCCATTACCCTGATCCAGATAACACACTGGTCCCATTACCCTGATCCAGATAACACACTGGTCCCATTACCCTGATCCAGATAACACACTGGTCCCATTACCCTGATCCAGATAACACACTGGTCCCATTACCCTGATCCAGATAACACACTGGTCCCATTACCCTGATCCAGATAGCACACTGGTCCCATTACCATGATCCAGATAACACACTGGTCCCATTAATGTGACCCAAAGAGCACTCTGGTCCCATTACCCTGATCCAGATAACACACTGGTCCCATTACCCTGATCCAGATAACACACTGGTCCCATTACCCTGATCCAGATAACTCACTGGTCCCATTACCCTGATCCAGATAACACACTGGTCCCATTATCTTGACCCAAAGAACACTCTGGTCCCATTACCCTGATCCAGATAACACACTGGTCACATTACCCTGATTCAGATAACACACTGGTCACATTACCCTGATCCAGATAACACACTGGTCCCATTACCTTCACTCAAAGAACCCTCTGGTCCCATTACCCTGATCCAGATAACACACTGGTCCCATTACCCTGATCCAGATAACACACTGGTCCCATTACCTTGACTCAAAGAACCCTCTGGTCCCATTACCCTGATCCAGATAACACACTGGTCCCATTACCCTGATCCAGATAACACACTGGTCCCATTACCCTGATCCAGATAACACACTGGTCTCATTAACCTGATCCAGATAACACACTGGTCAAATTACCTTGATTCCGATAACATACTGGTCCCATTACCCTGATGCAGATAACACACTGGTCCCATTACCCTGATCCAGATATCACACTGGTCCCATACCCTGATCCAGATAAAACACTGGTCCTATTACCCTGATCCAGATAACACACTGGTCCCATTACCCTGATCCAGATAACACACTGGTCCCATTACCCTGATCCAGATAACACACTGGTCCCATTACCCTAATCCAGATAACACACTGGTCCCATTACCCTGATCCAGATAACACACTGGTCCCATTACCCTGATCCAGATAACACACTGGTCCCATTACCCTGATCCAGATAACACACTGGTCCCATTACCCTGATCCAGATAACACACTGGTCCCATTACCCTGATCCAGATAACACACTGGTCCCATTACCCTGATCCAGATAACACATTGGTCCCATTACCCTGATCCAGATAACTCACTGGTCCCTTTACCCTGATCCAGATAACACACTGGTCCCATTACCCTGATCCAGATAACACACTGGTCCCATTACCCTGATCCAGATAACACACTGGTCCCATTACCTTGACCCAAAGAACACTCTGGTCCCATTACCCTGATCCAGATAACACACTGGTCCCATTACCCTGATCCAGATAACACACTGGTCCCGTTACCCTGATCCAGATAACTCACTGGTCCCATTACAATGATCCAGATAACACACTGGTCCCATTACCCTGATCCAGATAACACACTGGTCCCATTACCCTGATCCAGATAACACACTGGTCCCATTACCCTGATCCAGATAACACACTGGTCCTATTACCCTGATCCAGATAACACACTGGTCCCATTACCCTGATCCAGATAAAACACTGGTCCTATTACCCTGATCCAGATAACACACTGGTCCCATTACCCTGATCCAGATAACACACTGGTCCCATTACCCTGATCCAGATAACACTCTGGTCCCATTACCCTGATCCAGATAACACACTGGTCCCATTACCCTGATCCAGATAACACACTGGTCCCATTACCCTGATCCAGATAACACACTGGTCCCATTACCCTGATCCAGATAACACACTGGTCCCATTACCCTGATCCAGATAACACACTGGTCCCATTACCCTGATCCAGATAACTCACTGGTCCCTTTACCCTGATCCAGATAACACACTGGTCCCATTACCCTGATCCAGATAACACACTGGTCCCATTACCCTGATCCAGATAACACACTGGTCCCATTACCCTGATCCAGATAACACACTGGTCCCATTACCCTGATCCAGATAACACACTGGTCCCATTACCCTGATCCAGATAACACACTGGTCCCATTACCCTGATCCAGATAACACACTGGTCCCATTACCATGATCCAGATAACACACTGGTCCCATTACCCTGATCCAGATAACACACTGGTCCCATTACCCTGATCCAGATAACACACTGGTCCCATTACCCTGATCCAGATAACACACTGGTCCCATTACCCTGATCCAGATAACACACTGGTCCCATTACCCTGATCCAGATAACACACTGGTCCCATTACCCTGATCCAGATAACACACTGGTCCCATTACCCTGATCCAGATAACACACTGGTCCCATTACCCTGATCCAGATAACACACTGGTCCCATTACCCTGATCCAGATAACTCACTGGTCCCTTTACCCTGATCCAGATAACACACTGGTCCCATTACCCTGATCCAGATAACACACTGGTCCCATTACCCTGATCCAGATAACACACTGGTCCCATTACCTTGACCCAAAGAACACTCTGGTCCCATTAACCTGATCCAGATAACACACTGGTCCCATTACCCTGATCCAGATAACACACTGGTCCCATTACCCTGATCCAGATAACACACTGGTCCCATTACCCTGATCCAGATAACACACTGGTCCCATTACCCTGATCCAGATAACACACTGGTCCCATTACCATGATCCAGATAACACACTGGTCCCATTAATGTGACCCAAAGAGCACTCTGGTCCCATTACCCTGATCCAGATAACACACTGGTCCCATTACCCTGATCCAGATAACACACTGGTCCCATTACCCTGACCCAAAGGACACTCTGGTCCCATTACCCTGATCCAGATAACACACTGGTCCCATTACCCTGATCCAGATAACACACTGGTCCCATTACCCTGATCCAGATAACACACTGGTCCCATTACCCTGATCCAGATAACACACTGGTCCCATTACCTTGACCCAAAGAACACTCTGGTCCCATTACCCTGATCCAGATAACACACTGGTCCCATTACCCTGATCCAGATAACACACTGGTCCCGTTACCCTGATCCAGATAACTCACTGGTCCCATTACAATGATCCAGATAACACACTGGTCCCATTACCCTGATCCAGATAACACACTGGTCCCATTACCCTGATCCAGATAACACACTGGTCCCATTACCCTGATCCAGATAACACACTGGTCCTATTACCCTGATCCAGATAACACACTGGTCCCATTACCCTGATCCAGATAAAACACTGGTCCTATTACCCTGATCCAGATAACACACTGGTCCCATTACCCTGATCCAGATAACACACTGGTCCCATTACCCTGATCCAGATAACACTCTGGTCCCATTACCCTGATCCAGATAACACACTGGTCCCATTACCCTGATCCAGATAACACACTGGTCCCATTACCCTGATCCAGATAACACACTGGTCCCATTACCCTGATCCAGATAACACACTGGTCCCATTACCCTGATCCAGATAACACACTGGTCCCATTACCCTGATCCAGATAACTCACTGGTCCCTTTACCCTGATCCAGATAACACACTGGTCCCATTACCCTGATCCAGATAACACACTGGTCCCATTACCCTGATCCAGATAACACACTGGTCCCATTACCCTGATCCAGATAACACACTGGTCCCATTACCCTGATCCAGATAACACACTGGTCCCATTACCCTGATCCAGATAACACACTGGTCCCATTACCCTGATCCAGATAACACACTGGTCCCATTACCATGATCCAGATAACACACTGGTCCCATTACCCTGATCCAGATAACACACTGGTCCCATTACCCTGATCCAGATAACACACTGGTCCCATTACCCTGATCCAGATAACACACTGGTCCCATTACCCTGATCCAGATAACACACTGGTCCCATTACCCTGATCCAGATAACACACTGGTCCCATTACCCTGATCCAGATAACACACTGGTCCCATTACCCTGATCCAGATAACACACTGGTCCCATTACCCTGATCCAGATAACACACTGGTCCCATTACCCTGATCCAGATAACTCACTGGTCCCTTTACCCTGATCCAGATAACACACTGGTCCCATTACCCTGATCCAGATAACACACTGGTCCCATTACCCTGATCCAGATAACACACTGGTCCCATTACCTTGACCCAAAGAACACTCTGGTCCCATTAACCTGATCCAGATAACACACTGGTCCCATAACCCTGATCCAGATAACACACTGGTCCCATTACCCTGATCCAGATAACACACTGGTCCCATTACCCTGATCCAGATAACACACTGGTCCCATTACCCTGATCCAGATAACACACTGGTCCCATTACCATGATCCAGATAACACACTGGTCCCATTAATGTGACCCAAAGAGCACTCTGGTCCCATTACCCTGATCCAGATAACACACTGGTCCCATTACCCTGATCCAGATAACACACTGGTCCCATTACCCTGATCCAGATAACTCACTGGTCCCATTACCCTGATCCAGATAACACACTGGTCCCATTACCTTGACTCAAAGAACACTC
This sequence comes from Hypanus sabinus, assembly GCF_030144855.1. Lineage (NCBI taxonomy): Eukaryota > Metazoa > Chordata > Chondrichthyes > Myliobatiformes > Dasyatidae > Hypanus > Hypanus sabinus. The sequence goes on along the minus strand of NW_026780209.1, from coordinate 16,330 downwards.
TGGTCCCATTACCCTGATCCAGATAACACACTGGTCCCATTACCTTGACCCAAAGAACACTCTGGTCCCATTACCCTGATCCAGATAACACACTGGTCCCATTACCCTGATTCAGATAACACACTGGTCCCATTACCCTGATCCAGATAGCACACTGGTCCCATTACCATGATCCAGATAACACACTGGTCCCATTAATGTGACCCAAAGAGCACTCTGGTCCCATTACCCTGATCCAGATAACACACTGGTCCCATTACCCTGATCCAGATAACACACTGGTCCCATTACCCTGATCCAGATAACTCACTGGTCCCATTACCCTGATCCAGATAACACACTGGTCCCATTATCTTGACTCAAAGAACACTCTGGTCCCATTACCCCGATCCAGATAACACACTGGTCCCATTACCTTGACCCAAAGAACACTCTGGTCCCATTACCCTGATCCAGATAACACACTGGTCCCATTACCCTGATTCAGATAACACACTGGTCACATTACCCTGATCCAGATAACACTCTGGTCCCATTACCCTGATCCAGATAACACACTGGTCCCATTACCCTGATCCAGATAACACACTGGTCCCATTACCCTGATCCAGATAACACACTGGTCCCATTACCCTGATCCAGATAACACACTGGTCCGATTACCCTGATCCAGATAACACACTGGTCTCATTAACATGATCCAGATAACACACTGGTCAAATTACCTTGATTCCGATAACATACTGGTCCCATTACCCTGATGCAGATAACACACTGGTCCCATTACCCTGATCCAGATATCACACTGGTCCCATACCCTGATCCAGATAAAACACTGGTCCTATTACCCTGATCCAGATAACACACTGGTCCCATTACCCTGATCCAGATAACACACTGGTCCCATTACCCTGATCCAGATAACACACTGGTCCCATTACCCTGATCCAGATAACACACTGGTCCCATTACCCTGATCCAGATAACACACTGGTCCCATTACCCTGATCCAGGTAACACACTGGTCCCATTACCCTGATCCAGATAACACACTGGTCCCATTACCCTGATCCAGATAACACACTGGTCCCATTACCCTGATCCAGATAACACACTGGTCCCATTACCCTGATCCAGATAACACACTGGTCCCATTACCCTGATCCAGATAACTCACTGGTCCCTTTACCCTGATCCAGATAACACACTGGTCCCATTACCCTGATCCAGATAACACACTGGTCCCATTACCCTGATCCAGATAACACACTGGTCCCATTACCTTGACCCAAAGAACACTCTGGTCCCATTACCCTGATCCAGATAACACACTGGTCCCATTACCCTGATCCAGATATCACACTGGTCCCGTTACCCTGATCCAGATAACTCACTGGTCCCATTACAATGATCCAGATAACACACTGGTCCCATTACCCTGATCCAGATAACACACTGGTCCCATTACCCTGATCCAGATAACACACTGGTCCGATTACCCTGATCCAGATAACACACTGGTCCCATTACCCTGATCCAGATAACACACTGGTCCTATTACCCTGATCCAGATAACACACTGGTCCCATTACCCTGATCCAGATAAAACACTGGTCCTATTACCCTGATCCAGATAACACACTGGTCCCATTACCCTGATCCAGATAACACACTGGTCCCATTACCCTGATCCAGATAACACACTGGTCCCTTTACCCTGATCCAGATAACACACTGGTCCCATTACCCTGATCCAGATAACACACTGGTCCCATTACCCTGATCCAGATAACACACTGGTCCCATTACCCTGATCCAGGTAACACACTGGTCCCATTACCCTGATCCAGATAACACACTGGTCCCATTACCCTGATCCAGATAACTCACTGGTCCCTTTACCCTGATCCAGATAACACACTGGTCCCATTACCCTGATCCAGATAACACACTGGTCCCATTACCCTGATCCAGATAACACACTGGTCCCATTACCCTGATCCAGATAACACACTGGTCCCATTACCCTGATCCAGATAACACACTGGTCCCATTACCCTGATCCAGATAACACACTGGTCCCATTACCCTGATCCAGATAACACACTGGTCCCATTACCATGATCCAGATAACACACTGGTCCCATTACCCTGATCCAGATAACACACTGGTCCCATTACCCTGATTCAGATAACACACTGGTCCCATTACCCTGATCCAGATAACACACTGGTCCCATTACCCTGATCCAGATAACACACTGGTCCCATTACCCTGATCCAGATAACACACTGGTCCCATTACCTTGATCCAGATAACAAACTGCTCCCATTACCCTGATCCAGATAACACACTGGTCCCATTACCCTGATCCAGATAACACACTGGTCCCATTACCCTGATCCAGATAACTCACTGGTCCCTTTACCCTGATCCAGATAACACACTGGTCCCATTACCCTGATCCAGATAACACACTGGTCCCATTACCCTGATCCAGATAACACACTGGTCCCATTACCTTGACCCAAAGAACACTCTGGTACCATTAACCTGATCCAGATAACACACTGGTCCCATTACCCTGATCCAGATAACACACTGGTCCCATTACCCTGATCCAGATAACACACTGGTCCCATTACCCTGATCCAGATAACACACTGGTCCCATTACCCTGATCCAGATAACACACTGGTCCCATTACCATGATCCAGATAACACACTGGTCCCATTAATGTGACCCAAAGAGTACTCTGGTCCCATTACCCTGATCCAGATAACACACTGGTCCCATTACCCTGATCCAGATAACACACTGGTCCCATTACCCTGATCCAGATAACTCACTGGTCCCATTACCCTGATCCAGTTAACACACTGGTCCCATTACCTTGACTCAAAGAACACTCTGGTCCCATTACCCTGATCCAGATAACACACTGGTCCCATTACCGTGACCCAAAGAACACTCTGGTCCCATTACCCTGATCCAGATAACACACTGGTCCCATTACCCTGATTCAGATAACACACTGGTCACATTACCCTGATCCAGATAACACACTGGTCCCATTACCTTGACTCAAAGAACACTCTGGTCCCATTACCCTGATCCAGATAACACACTGGTCCCATTACCTTGACCCAAAGAACACTCTGGTCCCATTACCCTGATCCAGATAACACACTGGTCCCATTACCCTGATCCAGATAACACACTGGTCCCATTACCCTGATCCAGATAACACACTGGTCCCATTACCCTGATCCAGATAACACACTGGTCCCATTACCGTGATCCAGATAACACACTGGTCCCATTACCCTGATCCAGATAACACACTGGTCCCATTACCCTGATCCAGATAACACACTGGTCCCATTACCCTGATCCAGATAACACACTGGTCCCATTACCCTGATCCAGATAACACACTGGTCCCATTACCCTGATCCAGATAACTCACTGGTCCCTTTACCCTGATTCAGATAACACACTGGTCCCATTACCCTGATCCAGATAACACACTGGTCCCATTACCCTGATCCAGATAACACACTGGTCCCATTACCTTGACCCAAAGAACACTCTGGTCCCATTACCCTGATCCAGATAACACACTGGTCCCATTACCCTGATCCAGATAACACACTGGTCAAATTACCCTGATCCAGATAACTCACTGGGCCCATTACCCTGATCCAGATAACACACTGGTCCCATTACCCTGATACAGATAACACACTGGTCCCATTACCCTGATCCAGATAACACACTGGTCCCATTACCCTGATCCAGATAACACACTGGTCCCATTACCCTGATACAGATAACACACTGGTCCCATTACCCTGATACAGATAACACACTGGTCCCATTACCCTGATCCAGATAACACACTGGTCCCATTACCCTGATCCAGATAACACACTGGTCCCATTACCCTGATCCAGATAACACACTGGTCCCATTACCCTGATCCAGATAACACACTGGTCCCATTACCCTGATCCAGATAACACACTGGTCCCATTACCCTGATCCAGATAGCACACTGGTCCCATTACCCTGATCCAGATAACACACTGGTCCCATTACCCTGATCCAGATAGCACACTGGTCCCATTACCATGATCCAGATAACACACTGGTCCCATTAATGTGACCCAAAGAGCACTCTGGTCCCATTACCCTGATCCAGATAACACACTGGTCCCATTACCCTGATTCAGATAACACACTGGTCCCATTACCCTGATCCAGATAACTCACTGGTCCCATTACCCTGATCCAGATAACACACTGGTCCCATTATCTTGACTCAAAGAACACTCTGGTCCCATTACCCTGATCCAGATAACACACTGGTCCCATTACCTTGACCCAAAGAACACTCTGGTCCCATTACCCTGATCCAGATAACACACTGGTCCCATTACCCTGATCCAGATAACACACTGGTCCCATTACCATGATCCAGATAACACACTGGTCCCATTAATGTGACCCAAAGAGTACTCTGGTCCCATTACCCTGATCCAGATAACACACTGGTCCCATTACCCTGATCCAGATAACACACTGGTCCCATTACCCTGATCCAGATAACTCACTGGTCCCATTACCCTGATCCAGATAACACACTGGTCCCATTACCTTGACTCAAAGAACACTCTGGTCCCATTACCCTGATCCAGATAACACACTGGTCCCATTACCGTGACCCAAAGAACACTCTGGTCCCATTACCCTGATCCAGATAACACTCTGGTCCCATTACCCTGATCCAGATAACACACTGGTCCCATTACCTTGACCCAAAGAACACTCTGGTCCCATTACCTTGACTCAAAGAACACTCTGGTCCCATTACCCTGATCCAGATAACACACTGGTCCCATTACCTTGACCCAAAGAACACTCTGGTCCCATTACCCTGATCCAGATAACACACTGGTCCCATTACCCTGATCCAGATAACACACTGGTCCCATTACCCTGATCCAGATAACACACTGGTCCCATTACCCTGATCCAGATAACACACTGGTCCCATTACCGTGATCCAGATAACACACTGGTCCCATTACCCTGATCCAGATAACACACTGGTCCCATTACCCTGATCCAGATAACACACTGGTCCCATTACCCTGATCCAGATAACACACTGGTCCCATTACCCTGATCCAGATAACACACTGGTCCCATTACCCTGATCCAGATAACTCACTGGTCCCTTTACCCTGATTCAGATAACACACTGGTCCCATTACCCTGATCCAGATAACACACTGGTCCCATTACCCTGATCCAGATAACACACTGGTCCCATTACCTTGACCCAAAGAACACTCTGGTCCCATTACCCTGATCCAGATAACACACTGGTCCCATTACCCTGATCCAGATAACACACTGGTCAAATTACCCTGATCCAGATAACTCACTGGGCCCATTACCCTGATCCAGATAACACACTGGTCCCATTACCCTGATACAGATAACACACTGGTCCCATTACCCTGATCCAGATAACACACTGGTCCCATTACCCTGATCCAGATAACACACTGGTCCCATTACCCTGATACAGATAACACACTGGTCCCATTACCCTGATACAGATAACACACTGGTCCCATTACCCTGATCCAGATAACACACTGGTCCCATTACCCTGATCCAGATAACACACTGGTCCCATTACCCTGATCCAGATAACACACTGGTCCCATTACCCTGATCCAGATAACACACTGGTCCCATTACCCTGATCCAGATAACACACTGGTCCCATTACCCTGATCCAGATAGCACACTGGTCCCATTACCCTGATCCAGATAACACACTGGTCCCATTACCCTGATCCAGATAGCACACTGGTCCCATTACCATGATCCAGATAACACACTGGTCCCATTAATGTGACCCAAAGAGCACTCTGGTCCCATTACCCTGATCCAGATAACACACTGGTCCCATTACCCTGATTCAGATAACACACTGGTCCCATTACCCTGATCCAGATAACTCACTGGTCCCATTACCCTGATCCAGATAACACACTGGTCCCATTATCTTGACTCAAAGAACACTCTGGTCCCATTACCCTGATCCAGATAACACACTGGTCCCATTACCTTGACCCAAAGAACACTCTGGTCCCATTACCCTGATCCAGATAACACACTGGTCCCATTACCCTGATCCAGATAACACACTGGTCCCATTACCCTGATCCAGATAACACACTGGTCCCATTACCATGATCCAGATAACACACTGGTCCCATTACCCTGATCCAGATAACACACTGGTCCCATTACCCTGATTCAGATAACACACTGGTCCCATTACCCTGATCCAGATAACACACTGGTCCCATTACCCTGATCCAGATAACACACTGGTCCCATTACCCTGATCCAGATAACACACTGGTTCCATTACCCTGATCCAGATAACACACTGGTCCCATTACCCTGATCCAGATAACACACTGGTCCCATTACCCTGATCCAGATAACACACTGGTCCCATTACCCTGATCCAGATAACTCACTGGTCCCTTTACCCTGATCCAGATAACACACTGGTCCCATTACCCTGATCCAGATAACACACTGGTCCCATTACCCTGATCCAGATAACACACTGGTCCCATTACCTTGACCCAAAGAACACTCTGGTCCCATTAACCTGATCCAGATAACACACTGGTCCCATTACCCTGATCCAGATAACACACTGGTCCCATTACCCTGATCCAGATAACACACTGGTCCCATTACCCTGATCCAGATAACACACTGGTCCCATTACCCTGATCCAGATAACACACTGGTCCCTTTACCATGATCCAGATAACACACTGGTCCCATTAATGTGACCCAAAGAGTACTCTGGTCCCATTACCCTGATCCAGATAACACACTGGTCCCATTACCCTGATCCAGATAACACACTGGTCCCATTACCCTGATCCAGATAACTCACTGGTCCCATTACCCTGATACAGATAACACACTGGTCCCATTACCTTGACTCAAAGAACACTCTGGTCCCATTACCCTGATCCAGATAACACACTGGTCCCATTACCTTGACCCAAAGAACACTCTGGTCCCATTACCCTGATCCAGATAACACACTGGTCCCATTACCCTGATTCAGATAACACACTGGTCACATTACCCTGATCCAGATAACACACTGGTCCCATTACCTTGACTCAAAGAACACTCTGGTCCCATTACCCTGATCCAGATAACACACTGGTCCCATTACCTTGACCCAAAGAACACTCTGGTCCCATTACCCTGATCCAGATAACACACTGGTCCCATTACCCTGATCCAGATAACACACTGGTCCCATTACCCTGATCCAGATAACACTCTGGTCCCATTACCCTGATCCAGATAACACACTGGTCCCATTACCGTGATCCAGATAACACACTGGTCCCATTACCCTGATCCAGATAACACACTGGTCCCATTACCCTGATCCAGATAACACACTGGTCCCATTACCCTGATCCAGATAACACACTGGTCCCATTACCCTGATCCAGATAACACACTGGTCCCATTACCCTGATCCAGATAACACACTGGTCCCATTACCTTGACCCAAAGAACACTCTGGTCCCATTACCCTGATCCAGATAACACACTGGTCCCATTACCCTGATCCAGATAACACACTGGTCCCATTACCCTGATCCAGATAACTCACTGGGCCCATTACCCTGATCCAGATAACACACTGGTCCCATTACCCTGATCCAGATAACACACTGGTCCCATTACCCTGATCCAGATAACACACTGGTCCCATTACCCTGATCCAGATAACACACTGGTCCCATTACCCTGATACAGATAACACACTGGTCCCATTACCCTGATCCAGATAACACACTGGTCCCATTACCCTGATCCAGATAACACTCTGGTCCCATTACCCTGATCCAGATAACACACTGGTCCCATTACCGTGATCCAGATAACACACTGGTCCCATTACCCTGATCCAGATAACACACTGGTCCCATTACCCTGATCCAGATAACACACTGGTCCCATTACCCTGATCCAGATAACACACTGGTCCCATTACCCTGATCCAGATAACACACTGGTCCCATTACCCTGATCCAGATAACACACTGGTCCCATTACCTTGACCCAAAGAACACTCTGGTCCCATTACCCTGATCCAGATAACACACTGGTCCCATTACCCTGATCCAGATAACACACTGGTCCCATTACCCTGATCCAGATAACTCACTGGGCCCATTACCCTGATCCAGATAACACACTGGTCCCATTACCCTGATCCAGATAACACACTGGTCCCATTACCCTGATCCAGATAACACACTGGTCCCATTACCCTGATCCAGATAACACACTGGTCCCATTACCCTGATACAGATAACACACTGGTCCCATTACCCTGATCCAGATAACACACTGGTCCCATTACCCTGATCCAGATAACACACTGGTCCCATTACCCTGATCCAGATAACACACTGGTCCCATTACCCTGATCCAGATAACACACTGGTCCCATTACCCTGATCCAGATAACACACTGGTCCCATTACCCTGATCCAGATAACACACTGGTCCGATTACCCTGATCCAGATAACACACTGGCCTCATTAACCTGATCCAGATAACACACTGGTCAAATTACCTTGATTCCGATAACATACTGGTCCCATTACCCTGATGCAGATAACACACTGCTCCCATTACCCTGATCCAGATATCACACTGGTCCCATACCCTGATCCAGAGAAAACACTGGTCCTATTACCCTGATCCAGATAACACACTGGTCCCATTACCCTGATCCAGATAACACACTGGTCCCATTACCCTGATCCAGATAACACACTGGTCCCATTACCCTGATCCAGATAACACACTGGTCCCATTACCCTGATCCAGATAACACACTGGTCCCATTACCCTGATCCAGATAACACACTGGTCCCATTACCCTGATCCAGATAACACACTGGTCCCATTACCCTGATCCAGATAACACACTGGTCCCATTACCCTGATCCAGATAACACACTGGTCCCATTACCCTGATCCAGATAACACACTGGTCCCATTACCCTGATCCAGATAACACACTGGTCCCATTACCCTGATCCAGATAACTCACTGGTCCCTTTACCCTGATCCAGATAACACACAGGTCCCATTACCCTGATCCAGATAACACACTGGTCCCATTACCCTGATCCAGATAACACACTGGTCCCATTACCTTGACCCAAAGAACACTCTGGTCCCATTACCCTGATCCAGATAACACACTGGTCCCATTACCCTGATCCAGATAACACACTGGTCCCGTTACCCTGATCCAGATAACTCACTGGTCCCATTACAATGATCCAGATAACACACTGGTCCCATTACCCTGATCCAGATAACACACTGGTCCCATTACCCTGATCCAGATAACACACTGGTCCCATTACCCTGATCCAGATAACACACTGGTCCCATTACCCTGATCCAGATAACACACTGGTCCTATTACCCTGATCCAGATAACACACTGGTCCCATTACCCTGATCCAGATAACACACTGGTCCCATTACCCTGATCCAGATAACACACTGGTCCCATTACCCTGATCCAGATAACACACTGGTCCCATTACCCTGATCCAGATAACACACTGGTCCCATTACCCTGATCCAGATAACACACTGGTCCCATTACCCTGATCCAGATAACACACTGGTCCCATTACCCTGATCCAGATAACACACTGGTCCCATTACCCTGATCCAGATAACACACTGGTCCCATTACCCTGATCCAGATAACACACTGGTCCCATTACCCTGATCCAGATATCACACTGGTCCCAATACCCAGATCCAGATAACACACTGGTCCCATTACCCTGATCCAGATAACACACTGGTCCCATTACCTTGACCCAAAGAAAACTCTGGTCCCATTACCCTGATCCAGATAACACACTGGTCCCATTACCCTGATCCAGATAACACACTGGTCCCATTACCCTGATCCAGATAACACACTGGTCCCATTACCCTGATCCAGATAACACACTGGTCCCAATACCCTGATCCAGATAACACACTGGTCCCATTACCCTGATCCAGATAACACACTGGTCCCATTACCCTGATCCAGATAACACACTGGTCCCATTACCCTGATCCAGATAACACACTGGTCCCATTACCCTGATCCAGATAACACACTGGTCCCATTACCCTGATCCAAATAACACACTGGTCTCATTACCCTGATCCAGATAACACACTGGTCCCATTACCCTGATCCAGATAACTCACTGGTCCCTTTACCCTGATCCAGATAGCACACTGGTCCCATTACCCTGATCCAGATAACTCACTGGTCCCATTACCCTGATCCAGATAACACACTGGTCCCATTACCTTGACTCAAAGAACACTCTGGTCCCATTACCCTGATCCAGATAACACACTGGTCCCATTACCTTGACCCAAAGAACACTCTGGTCCCATTACCCTGATCCAGATAACACACTGTTCCCATTACCCTGATTCAGATAACACACTGGTCACATTACCCTGATCCAGATAACACACTGGTCCCATTACCTTGACTCAAAGAACACTCTGGTCCCATTACCCTGATCCAGATAACACACTAGTCCCATTACCCTGATCCAGATAACACACTGGTCCCATTACCCTGATCCAGATAACACACTGGTCCCATTACCCTGATCCAGATAACACACTGGTCCGATTACCCTGATCCAGATAACACACTGGTCTCATTAACCTGATCCAGATAACACACTGGTCAAATTACCTTGATTCCGATAACATACTGGTCCCATTACCCTGATGCAGATAACACACTGGTCCCATTACCCTGATGCAGATATCACACTGGTCCCATACCCTGATCCAGATAACACACTGGTTCTATTACGCTGATCCAGATAACACACTGGTCCCATTACCCTGATCCAGATAACACACTGGTCCCATTACCCTGATCCAGATAACACACTGGTCCCATTACCCTGATCCAGATAACACACTGGTCCCATTACCCTGATCCAGATAACACACTGGTCCCAATACCCTGATCCAGATAACACACTGGTCCCATTACCCTGATCCAGATAACACACTGGTCCCATTACCCTGATCCAGATAACACACTGGTCCCATTACCCTGATCCAGATAACACACTGGTCCCATTACCCTGATCCAGATAACACACTGGTCCCATTACCCTGATCCAAATAACACACTGGTCTCATTACCCTGATCCAGATAACACACTGGTCCCATTACCCTGATCCAGATAACTCACTGGTCCCTTTACCCTGATCCAGATAGCACACTGGTCCCATTACCCTGATCCAGATAACTCACTGGTCCCATTACCCTGATCCAGATAACACACTGGTCCCATTACCTTGACTCAAAGAACACTCTGGTCCCATTACCCTGGTCCAGATAACACACTGGTCCCATTACCTTGACCCAAAGAACACTCTGGTCCCATTACCCTGATCCAGATAACACACTGGTCCCATTACCCTGATTCAGATAACACACTGGTCACATTACCCTGATCCAGATAACACACTGGTCCCATTACCTTGACTCAAAGAACACTCTGGTCCCATTACCCTGATCCAGATAACACACTAGTCCCATTACCCTGATGCAGATAACACACTGGTCCCATTACCCTGATGCAGATATCACACTGGTCCCATACCCTGATCCAGATAACACACTGGTCCTATTACGCTGATCCAGATAACACACTGGTCCCATTACCCTGATCCAGATAACACACTAGTCCCATTACCCTGATCCAGATAACACACTGGTCCCATTACCCTGATCCAGATAACACACTGGTCCCATTACCCTGATCCAGATAACACACTGGTCCGATTACCCTGATCCAGATAACACACTGGTCTCATTAACCTGATCCAGATAACACACTGGTCAAATTACCTTGATTCCGATAACATACTGGTCCCATTACCCTGATGCAGATAACACACTGGTCCCATTACCCTGATGCAGATATCACACTGGTCCCATACCCTGATCCAGATAACACACTGGTTCTATTACGCTGATCCAGATAACACACTGGTCCCATTACCCTGATCCAGATAACACACTGGTCCCATTACCCTGATCCAGATAACACACTGGTCCCATTACCCTGATCCAGATAACACACTGGTCCCATTACCCTGATCCAGATAACACACTGGTCCCAATACCCTGATCCAGATAACACACTGGTCCCATTACCCTGATCCAGATAACACACTGGTCCCATTACCCTGATCCAGATAACACACTGGTCCCATTACCCTGATCCAGATAACACACTGGTCCCATTACCCTGATCCAGATAACACACTGGTCCCATTACCCTGATCCAAATAACACACTGGTCTCATTACCCTGATCCAGATAACACACTGGTCCCATTACCCTGATCCAGATAACTCACTGGTCCCTTTACCCTGATCCAGATAGCACACTGGTCCCATTACCCTGATCCAGATAACTCACTGGTCCCATTACCCTGATCCAGATAACACACTGGTCCCATTACCTTGACTCAAAGAACACTCTGGTCCCATTACCCTGGTCCAGATAACACACTGGTCCCATTACCTTGACCCAAAGAACACTCTGGTCCCATTACCCTGATCCAGATAACACACTGGTCCCATTACCCTGATTCAGATAACACACTGGTCACATTACCCTGATCCAGATAACACACTGGTCCCATTACCTTGACTCAAAGAACACTCTGGTCCCATTACCCTGATCCAGATAACACACTAGTCCCATTACCCTGATGCAGATAACACACTGGTCCCATTACCCTGATGCAGATATCACACTGGTCCCATACCCTGATCCAGATAACACACTGGTCCTATTACGCTGATCCAGATAACACACTGGTCCCATTACCCTGATCCAGATAACACACTGGTCCCATTACCCTGATCCAGATAACACACTGGTCCCATTACCCTGATCCAGATAACACACTGGTCCCAATACCCTGATCCAGATAACACACTGGTCCCATTACCCTGATCCAGATAACACACTGGTCCCATTACCCTGATCCAGATAACACACTGGTCCCATTACCCTGATCCAGATAACACACTGGTCCCATTACCCTGATCCAGATAACACACTGGTCCCATTACCCTGATCCAAATAACACACTGGTCCCATTACCCTGATCCAGATAACACACTGGTCCCATTACCCTGATCCAGATAACTCACTGGTCCCTTTACCCTGATCCAGATAGCACACTGGTCCCATTACCCTGATCCAGATAACTCACTGGTCCCATTACCCTGATCCAGATAACACACTGGTCCCATTACCTTGACTCAAAGAACACTCTGGTCCCATTACCCTGATCCAGATAACACACTGGTCCCATTACCTTGACCCAAAGAACACTCTGGTCCCATTACCCTGATCCAGATAACACACTGGTCCCATTACCCTGATTCAGATAACACACTGGTCACATTACCCTGATCCAGATAACACACTGGTCCCATTACCTTGACTCAAAGAACACTCTGGTCCCATTACCCTGATCCAGATAACACACTAGTCCCATTACCCTGATCCAGATAACACACTGGTCCCATTACCCTGATCCAGATAACACACTGGTCCCATTACCCTGATCCAGATAACACACTGGTCCGATTAGCCTGATCCAGATAACACACTGGTCTCATTAACCTGATCCAGATAACACACTGGTCAAATTACCTTGATTCCGATAACATACTGGTCCCATTACCCTGATGCAGATAACACACTGGTCCCATTACCCTGATGCAGATATCACACTGGTCCCATACCCTGATCCAGATAACACACTGGTCCTATTACGCTGATCCAGATAACACACTGGTCCCATTACCCTGATCCAGATAACACACTGGTCCCATTACCCTGATCCAGATAACACAATGGTCCCATTACCCTGATCCAGATAACACACTGGTCCCATTACCCTGATCCAGATAACACACTGGTCCCATTACCCTGATCCAGATATCACACTGGTCCCAATACCCAGATCCAGATAACACACTGGTCCCATTACCCTGATCCAGATAACACTCTGGTCCCATTACCTTGACCCAAAGAAAACTCTGGTCCCATTACCCTGATCCAGATAACACACTGGTCCCATTACCCTGATCCAGATAACACACTGGTCCCATTACCCTGATCCAGATAACACACTGGTCCCATTACCCTGATCCAGATAACAAACTGGTCCCAATACCCTGATCCAGATAACACACTGGTCACATTACCCTGATCCAGATAACACACTGGTCCCATTACCCTGATCCAGATAACACACTGGTCCCATTACCCTGATCCAGATAACACACTGGTCCCATTACCCTGATCCAGATAACACACTGGTCCCATTACCCTGATCCAAATAACACACTGGTCCCATTACCCTGATCCAGATAACACACTGGTCCCATTACCCTGATCCAGATAACTCACTGGTCCCTTTACCCTGATCCAGATAACACACTGGTCCCATTACCCTGATCCAGATAACACACTGGTCCCATTACCCTGATCCAGATAACACACTGGTCCCATTACCCTGATCCAGATAACACACTGGTCCCATTACCCTGATCCAGATAACTCACTGGTCCCTTTACCCTGATCCAGATAACACACTGGTCCCATTACCCTGATCCAGATAACACACTGGTCCCATTACCCTGATCCAGATAACACACTGGTCCCATTACCTTGACCCAAAGAACACTCTGGTCCCATTACCCTGATTCAGATAACACACTGGTCCCATTACCCTGATCCAGATAACACACTGGTCCCGTTACCCTGATCCAGATAACTCACTGGTCCCATTACCCTGATCCAGATAACACACTGGTCCCATTACCCTGATCCAGATAACACACTGGTCCCATTACCCTGATGCAGATAACACACTGGTCCCATTACCCTGATCCAGATAACACACTGGTCCCATTACCCTGATCCAGATAACACACTGGTCCATTACCCTGATCCAGATAACACACTGGTCCATTACCCTGATCCAGATAACACACTGGTCCCATTACCCTGATCCAGATAACACACTGGTCCCATTACCCTGATCCAGATAACACACTGGTCCCATTATCCTGATCCAGATAACACACTGGTCCCATTACCCTGATCCAGATAACACACTGGTCCCATTACCCTGATCCAGATAACACACTGGTCCCATTACCCTGATCCAGATAACACACTGGTCCCATTACCCTGATCCAGATAACTCACTGGTCCCTTTACCCTGATCCAGATAACACACTGGTCCCATTACCCTGATCCAGATAACACACTGGTCCCATTACCCTGATCCAGATAACACACTGGTCCCATTACCCTGATCCGGATAACACACTGGTCCCATTACCCTGATCCAGATAACACACTGGTCCCATTACCCTGATCCAGATAACACACTGGTCCCATTACCCTGATCCAGATAACACACTGGTCCCATTACCCTGATCCAGATAACACACTGGTGCCATTACCCTGATCCAGATGACACACTGGTCCCATTACCCTGATCCAGATGACACACTGGTCCATTACCCTGATCCAGATAACACACTGGTCCCATTACCCTGATCCAGATAACACACTGGTCCCATTACCCTTATCCAGATAATACACTGGTCCCATTACCCTGATCCAGATAACACACTGGTCCCATTACCCTGATCCAGATAACACACTGTTCCCATTACCCTGATCCAGATAACACACTGGTCCCATTACCCTGATCCAGATAACACACTGGTCCCATTACCCTGATCCAGATAACACACTGGTCCCATTACCCTGATCCAGATAACACACTGGTCCCATTACCCTGATCCAGATAACTCACTGGTCCCTTTACCCTGATCCAGATAACACACTGGTCCCATTCCCCTGATCCAGATAACACACTGGTCCCATTACCCTGATCCAGATAACACACTGGTCCCATTACCCTGATCCAGATAACACACTGGTCCCATTACCCTGATCCAGATAACACACTGGTCCCATTACCCTGATCCAGATAACACACTGGTCCCATTACCCTGATCCAGATAACACACTGGTCCCATTACCCTGATCCAGATAACTCACTGG